>NC_143095.1:921590-1224621 GCF_061535455.1 Colias philodice | reverse complement strand
CGGCACTAGCCTAGATGTCAATAAAATGTGATCAACCACCACTAAATAAATTTGCATCTTCATCAATCAGTTATAATTCATTTATTGTCACCAATTTAAATGGAATTATGATAAGATTTAAGAATGTAGTAATGTCTAGGTATAGTAGGAGTTGCTTGCATTGTTCCGCACAAATTCCCTTCCAGTTGTAAAATTACGACTGGCCAATTACCCTAAGGGTTCTAAAGCACTTGAGAAGTAATTACGGCTAAATCAAGTATGCGACTTGTTGATTAGAATGAAACCAAATGGCTTTCATTCAGTTTTATTCCTTATTCAACATTTCGTTGCCTCATGGCACGACATCCTCACTTTACACGTAACACAATATAAAATAGCCCACGCAAAAATAATACGTCGCGTATAGAATATTCTATGATAATACTCCACAAAACCATCAGACGCAAATCGAGCCAGCATTTAGCCGTCCTATTCAATTAGTCGCTGATGAAAATGTTAATAGCTACCGGGCTTTCGATGTAAAGTCTATTTTTGTACAAAATAATACCACATAATACCATGTTTCAGAAGTAGAGCGCTTGTGATTTTACAGTTTAATGCATAATATGACACGTGTAAGCTTCATGGGTTTCATTCTGCACGAATGTCGGCATGGGAATTATTGATTGGTTACGAAGAGCGGAATCACAAGTCTATTGATAAACAAGTAACACTTGCACCTAGAGCAGTCTCTAACTCGTTAAACACCTATACTTTGATGATCTGCCAAATACTTCCAAAAAAGTTCATCTTGTAACGAAAAACAAGTGTGAACATTTCTCAGAAAAATATACGAAACAAGATAAATTTCACCGAAATACCAAGGTAAATACGAAATGCTAGAGTCAGAGAATGCATAAGTCAAATCTTATAGTATTAATGGATTTTCAGAGCAGCAGCACAACAACATTCGTTGTTCAATGCAAGATGCATTTACAATAAGATGCAGCCGCAGACCTGAAAAGGCAGCTCGGATAATTGTGAGTGCTGGAATACGGAATACCTACATCAATAAAATGTAAAATTTACTCCCACGCTACCTGACTCTGTACTCTGTAGCTGCATTGAATGTAGAATATATTCTACAAGTACTTTCGGCTGCACTTTTTACGATCGTTCCTGTAACGTTTTCAAATGACTTTCTAAAGAATTGTACTAGTACCTGTTTCAGTGTATATTTTTACTTGTTCATTGATGGTAAACGTTTTCTGAGTATGTATCGTTGTATGCATTGTATCATAAAGTTGTTTGAGTATAAAAACTTCGATATAAAGTTTAAGATTTTTTTATGTTTTATGTTCAGTTATTACGAATTATCGTTTTTTATTAATCTTATCAACCATTAACAAAGTTCAGTATCATAAAAAAAAAACTTCTAAGCTCTATTCAAGAACATAAAACTCTCGGAACAATTGGATTCTATTTTTATTTCTTTATTCTACATAAAATGTATGTATACTTTAAATGGCTATTGTAAAATATTCGATGCGTGCATCTGAACATTATCCAATTATAGTCTAGTTGCGTAAGCATTTTTTATCTGATTAATTAACATTACAAAAAGATTACTGTTTATATGTATAGTCTATGGTAAAAAATAGATAGATCAAGTTAACCTTAAAAAGATGGACAAAAAAATATGCCCAAATGGTAAAACGGAAATGAGCGATTTGCTAGTAAAGTTATCTTATCCTAATATTTTTTATCTTTACATAAAAATTATTAAAAATTGTATGTTACTATTAAATGATGAAATAATAAAATATACGTAAGTTCTTATAGGTAAGTGAACAAAGTGTAATGCTTTGGTAAAAAGATATTTTTATCATAAAAATTTCATTTTCAAAACCAAATTGCTCCGTAGTAATAATATGTAGTATGTACCTACGAACTACGATGTACTAAGAAAATATGTATAAAAAGAATATATATATATGTACTAAGAAAATATGTATAAAAAAATAAAGTAAAATTCAAATCAATGAACATGAATTCATTTTCAAAATACTTCAATCAATTTATTAATTTTATCGCAAAAATAAGTAGGAAATAATGATATCAACAATATTTAATTGCTACGAGTTAATGTGAAATACATATTTTAAAAATCATGTTAATTTCCTTATGATATTACATAATTTGGATAAATATATGGGATTAATTCGTTTAAATTTTAAGAAAGATTTAATGCAATAAATATGATATGGAAAGTTATTATTGAATAAACAAATAGCAGCTTCATGTAATAGGTTATTTATATCTTATACCTACTTATCGTAATCCAATCTAAAATTTTCATTTTGATTTTGCACCCTCGTGAGGATTTGACGAAAGCGCCATAAATCAGGTTATTAATGTTTATACATAGAATTTAAAATGCGCAGTGTACTTTCTTTATATTTTCAAATAATAAAGAAAGCCATATCCATGAAATAATTCGCATTACACACTACATCCGAAAAGCTGAACTCTTTTTGGCGCGGTCAGATAAAGAATATAAAATTTTGAATACTAGTATTTTTCACTGTTTTGGTGTTAAGGTGATGAATTAATTTTTCTAACATTTACGGCCCTTTTTAAACCTTCGTAATTTTTATATTATTAAAGTTGTCGTGATGAAAATTCTTGACAAGAAAGTTCAATAGTAACACAATACGTCTACCGTTTTAGAAACATGATTCCATGATATTTTCTCGATAGAAAAAAAATACAAAGTTCTCATTGTTATTTTTTTTTAATCTCTGGCATCTTCAAAATAACTAACGTAAAGTTACGACTTTTTGGATATTAACTATAAAATATACAACCTATACGTCTACCGTGTTAGAATTTTGAAATATGCGATGGTTTTGAAATAAACAAGAAATACTTGAAATTAGCGCCTGACCAGCCAATATAGCGAGAGCCGCCCTGTACCTTCCTACCCCGATCGCTGCACGAGTCATTCCCGCTACGGCCGTCACACGGGGAACTTGTGTCGCTCGCGCAATCGTAAAAAAGGGTGACAACACGATAAGACAAAATGAGACAAATGGGGACAATAAAGAAAATAAGAAGAAGAAACATAAAGGTTGGAGGAAAAAGAATGCTTACAATTGGAACAAATTAATGAAGTAAGTTGGTTTTATTTTAAATTTGATGATAATTGTATTATAGACGATGTTTGATATGTACCCCTGTTTTAAGTACATAACGAATGTGTAAGATTTTTTCATTTATAGCATAAATAATCTTTTCAGAAATCCGGAATCCAGAAGGAAAATAAACCCACTGATTGGTCACAATGTGAACCCACTCCTTCGTAAGTACCTTTATTCAGTCAAAAATGTATGTTATCAACGCCCTTCTGGTTTTATCGCATGATTCCATTTTTAGCAAAAAGCAACAAAGTGCAAAGAAATAAAAAATCATGGTGAACTTAGTGGAAGTATGGTGGACGTAATATTATGGAATTATGGAACAGGAGCTCGTTGGAGTAGTATTATATTTTAAAAAAATACGAAAAAATTTCAAGAATTTCTTAGTAGGTGGTAGATAAGTATGTTGTATAAAGAATTTGATGTTGATATTTATTTCATTTATACTTACTACACCTGTGCGGGAAATTGCTTAGTACTAAAACCGGTTTATATTCATATTTACATAGTAATGTGAGTTTTCATTTCGAAAAATTTTGTGTAAGTATATTAAATTGAGTTCCTGGGTGATCTGGAAACACAATTGGGCCCGGAGGATGGCGCTGCAGTCACTCCTCCTAATCACATGAACCGATTTGGATGAATATTTGTGTGCACATTTCATTGTTGTGGGATGATTGGTTGATTCGTTTTCACATTGGCTAATATTATGTATTTTTGTTGTTAGAAATTAAACTTAATTTAATGTTTATAATATACATTATTATTGGTATAAATAAGCCAGTGTTCGTCTCACATTGCTGTACCTGCCTACCTATCCTACCAGGGCCTAACTTTGTTCTGGCTATTTTATTTTGATTATTTGTAATGAATAATTACAATTATAATAGAGTGCAAAAAATAAATACATGCGTCAATATATTTTGTGTTTTTTTTAAACAATTTTTTTATTTAAAAAAATATCATTCCGACCCGCTAGGCCCGCGTGGAATTAGGTTATATCGTGAATCCTGTTTTATCCCACAGAAGTGTTCAGTTCGGATAAAAAGTATCCTATGTATGTGTAAATCCAGGCAATTAGCTATATTTTATCAAAATTGGTAATGTAGTCTTGACGTGATTACTTGTAACAACTAACAAAAAAATATACAAATTAACATCCAAAGCTTCGCATCAGTTTTACTGTATTAGCGATATCTTCCACTCTTGACTTTGACTGAGAAGAATTAGGGTTTATAACTTCTTTCAGAAATAGTACCTTTCATTTCTGGGCATGATGATGATGATTATTAATAATGTCTAAGTAGTTGTTAAAAAGAAGATAATTTTGTGTTTATAAGCAAGAAAATAAAACCAATAAATCAACAATTAAATATATGTATAACAATATTATAACTGTATGACGACTCCATACATGTTTGTCCCGAGTCGGCCAGCGGCAGCGCGGCGAGTATGCAAGAATGACTTCGCGCACACCCGCGTTCGCGATAGCGAGCTATTAGACTCCGCCCGCCAAGCAGTGGATTTTTTTTGTGTATCGTCTTAAATGAATGGAATCGTATTGTAATATGAATGATGCGGTCAATTGTATAATAACACTGACTGAGAAGATGTTTGTTCAATGAATACTCTTTAAAAAAAATGTTATGAAGTACAGTCTATGCTACAGGCTTTGATAAGTTCTGAACAAGATAGCGAAGCAGAATACTAATTATTGTTAAGATTGTTTTATCGATTTTCTATACTTATTTGATGGAATACACGTAACGTGCCGCGCGGCTTTTACTGCAAAGAAAATTCTCAAGAAAATGAGATGTTCTTTTTCACTGATCTATTTTCTATGGGGTAGTTATTCTTCTATTTTGGACCGAAAAAAAAAACTTTTTATCTTCTATCGTGTATTGATTTAAGTATAAAGTTAAATAATTATTTCACCTTGAAACCGTAATAAGGTTTTTGTGATGGCCTTTGCGAAGCGCCTCTATGTTTTTTATTTCCCTTCCTGTAGCATTGGCGTATCTTCTGACATGTGATGATTTTTACAGGAAAAATATAACCAATATCAAGGACCCTTTCAAAATAAAAGTCAGTAAAGTTGATATATATAGCAAAAGTAATACCAATTCAATTTAGGAAGATATTTTTACGACTTTGTGAAAAATTAGTTGAAACCAGCTACTTTTATTAAACAAGGAAGAATAATCGAAAAAATATTATAAATTACTGAATAACCTACTGCATAAAACGGGTAAACATTAGAAGTACCTCAAGGTATCATTTAAGAGGCTTATGGATTATAAGATAATAGTATTAAACTTCACTTTGTTTCTTTAAATGCTTACACAGGCTCTATAATATTAAGGACTGCGGAGTTGCAGACTTAAGCGATGTGGACTACTGCTTATGTATCAATATGAATTTTATCCTCCTACAAGAAAATTTTCTGTGAAAATCATCATTTTCAAGTGTCTATTGAATTTACTTTTCAATAGATGTTTTTAATTATATTATTTTTAGTATATGCTAAATCTATGCATCAATTGTTTGGCTTACGAAATAAAGTTTCCTGAGTGAGCATGTTATTTCAATTTATTCTTGACAAATTTGACCAATCATTTGAAATAGATAATGTGTTCTAAAATTGTCCTATAAGATATAACAATTAACAAGTCTTATAAATAACTTAGTAAGCTGACTAAGTTCAATAATATCACTCAATACATTATCATAAAGATCTTTAAAATTATACAGTACCTTGTACAAATAATTCAGTAACTTATAAATATAAATAATAAAAAAACAATACTTACAAATAAAACTATATTTTCTAACGGCATTTTGTACTACTGGATTCCTATCAAACAAAAAATAAGAACATATTACTTGTATGTAACAATAAAAATAAATTCCCCAAACAAAAGCAAAGTAAAAAAAATAAAATACAATTACAAGCAACTATTTCTCATAACTTTATTAAATCAAACATACTACTAATTGAAAGGTTTAAAAAGTTAAAAGAATAGTACTCACTTTTAATTTTCAAGACCCGAAATCTGCAAAATCAAAGTATTATATGTATTTATTACTGTCTGAATTTACTTTCACACACACATTAAATTTACTGCGTATTTTATTTTAGTTCGTATATTATAAATTATAATATAATCAAAAGAAATGCTATTGCTTTACAAAGGTGGAAATTGAGGCTTCCATTCAGCTTAAGGTCAACGAACGAAAACAAATATAGCAGGGATAAATCGATGAAACTTACCGATATGCCGCTTCGATATACACTCTATTTCACGTTAATACTGCATTCATTATAACAATCCGAAAAGATACCACTTAATTAATGTAATATCCACTGAATTTATTTCACAAAAACTTTAAAATTTGTATTGAAACTCGAAATAAAATCAAAATTCGAATACAGGATTTGCGATAATAACATTGACACCTGACGGCCAAGGACTGACTTTGACATTCAAATTTTGATGTTGCAATTTTTTTTTGTAGGGCAATAACTTGGCAATAACATCCATTAGGTTTATTGCTCTGAGCATTTTTCTTTACATGATCGATTTTTCTGACATTTCAACATGTCGAACAATAAAAAAATTTGATTGCTAGTGTGGGACTATTTTGTGATGATGATTATGAATTATTTTGAAGTTCAGGGGTTAATTTTATATAAGTTGTCTCATTACAATTTAATGGTCACTGTTTTATTGATCCTGCTTTTTATAAGGGCCTTTCCCAACTGCATTTGATATAAACATACAGTTTGTTTAATAATTTTCTACATGATACTTAGTAAATATAAAAAAAAAAAATCTTCATGTTGATTAGAATATTTAAAATAATTAAGAGTAAACCAAATATATTTTTTGATTTCGACTTCAAGTGGGTAGGCTTTATTTTTTTTACCTACCTTATATTCAAAAATTTCAAATAGAAGGACAAACATTAGGTACTAGGTAGTTTATGGAAATTTATGTATCAATTAAAAGACATAAATGTGAGAAACATTTTATTTCCAGTTGTATAAACTGTACAAATTCTAACAAACTTACACATTATCATCTATTATGGACCTTCTCATGGCACTCTGACGACAAAAGCCAAAAACTTGATATTTTTTCTTTTAACTTTTGTTAAATTTATTTTAAAAACTCCTATTTAATTTCAGTTATCCACTGCCTAAGTTTGGCTTTTGACTTCATTATTGCTTTGCATTGTAAAACATTTTCACTGCTGAACTCAGAAACATAAAAATATTGGAAACGTTAAATGTAAGTCGGCCTTATACACGTACGATAACATTGCGAAAACAAAAATTGAATTAAATTGCGAACAATAGGTTCCAATAATTCAGGTGAAAAACATTGAAAAAGTGCTTTTATTATTTTTTTGCATAATATGTCAGTCCGTCTCTTCGCGCTATTTATTCTCTATTTAAATCTAGTTGGGGTTACTCAAATTTACCATATCATAATTAAAATTAGTTTTTCTAACGTTTTTTTCAAACCACAATAAAATAGTACGCGTATAGGCCGATAAGAAAATGATCGCTTCTTAATCTATAATGGGAGCAAACCGTGAATTATATACAATCAGAAGCACCGTTTTTGACACACATTTTATAATATTTGAAACAATTGGATCATTATAATTTCTTTGAGGGATGTCTTCCAAACATGTGTATTAATTTTTTTTTAATTCATTTCGCGTCTTTTGTTTTTCTGATAGATTTTATTTTATTTATCATTTGAAACACATCCCTTCTCAAACACCGTTAATTAAGCATACCATTTATAATAATTAGCTGATGACTAATTCACTAATATGGTTAAATCAATTTATATTATGTCTACTTAACAAAGCAAGTTTACATTATTGAATAATTAATAATAAAAAAATATTATCAACAATAATATAGGGTCAACAATATGTATTTAAATCGATTTTATATACACTAATAACTACGTTGTGTCGATATAAAACATTCAAGTGAACTTAAAAATAACTGCTTCCAATTCACTTATTATATTTTGGGCGTCTTAGTTTTGTATTAGGTGTTAAAAATACAATACAAATGATTAAAATTTAATTACATATTTTCAATTTTATTTGTATTTCACATCAATTCCTTTTAATTGCAAGTCTATGTATTAACAATTATTTGAAATCGTCTATCATTAATGATTTTGATTGATGTATTTAATGTTAATATAGTAGATATACATACTAATATTAAAGTTATTCAATGGTTTTTATGATTCTAAAACTCCATATTATGTATATATGAGAAGTAAGTTTACTTTTTTTAATGGGATTGAATGACTCTAAAGTTATAAGTATTCACAGAAAAAAAAAATGAAATGCACTCAGACGTAAAGATATTGATAAGCGATTTTTGGTTCATATAAAATAACATTATAATTTTTTTTTCTCAGATTCCATTTTGTGATTCTTTTCAAGTGATATAAAATACATAAAATGAAATCATCATATATTCCAGTACGCATTATCTTAAAAATTACTTCATAATTTATCAATAAAATTATTAAGGTCACTTTTAAACTGAGCAATTCTATTCAGACATCTTTACATATAAAATCCAAAAAATTCAATATTTCAAAAAATTGACGATATGTTGATACTTAGTTGAAACATTCTATAAAATAAAATTGTTCGATATTATTTAACACGTGTTACAAAGGAAAAATATTTTATGGCATACAAAATCGATTACACCGTAATAATGATATTCAAAAGATGCCCGTATATACACTCGTTATAATAAATAATTCGTTGTAATACAACACCGATAATAAATAATATATATCTAATAAATCTCAACAGCTAAACACTAAATTTGGGAGTTAACAAAAATAGGGGCTTTGTTGAAAAACGACTAAACTTGAGTTCGACAAGGGACCTTGTGACGCAGCGCTTCGAATGTTACAAATAGTTCAGAGGATTTTAATATGTTTATTTACACACGTAAGATTCATTTTCGATTGAAACAAAAAGTTTAATATTCGAACAAATTTCGAAATTTGATTACGATAATTCACAATAAAGAAACTTATGTTTCCCAATATAAAGTACATTTTCCAATAAATATTTAAAATATACAACATTATAAAGGAATTCCGAATTTGATATTTCTCTGTAAAGATTATAAAGTTCATTTTTGCATGTCATTCCGCAGCCCGGCTACAATGAATACTGTTTTGGAACACGCTGCAAATTTGTTTTCTTATACAGACGTGAATGCAAATGGCCGGTTAATACTTAAATCCATACACGCAAAAATGAACCTTATTCCATTGGATAACATACCAATATCGTTTAACATTACGCTGCGTTACATAGATCCTTGTATCAAGTGAAGGTGGTTGCGTGTCGTTGTTACTGTTCAAATCGGCCGCGTGAAGTTCGCCGGGAACATTCCTTTCTCGTTTGTTGATTCCTTGATACCCATTAGCCAGCCCTCTTCCTGCAGAAAAGAGATAAGTTATTCTTCTATTCTTTAGGATTATAAGTGGATATATACAAATATACATGTACATATTTGAGACAAAAACATTTTCCATAGAGTTATGAAATGTAATTTCATATACTGCAGCAAGTTATGAAAAAAATGTTGCTTCAGTAATGAATTTCGAAAGAATTAATAAGAGTCAAATTCAATACATACTAATAAAATTAAACCTTATAATATGAGTGATTAAACCTTATGTAGAAAAAAAATTCCGATAAACAAGACGTGTAAAATTCGATTAAGATATTTAACAGTTAGAAGGGAACAAATATCACAATAATCAAGTAAAAATAATACTATACTCACATAAAAATCGTTGAAAAAGGGAACAAGTCTCACAATAATCAGACTGAAAATTAATCTAGATACTAATATTATAAAGCTGAAGAGTTTGTTTGTTTGAACGCGCTAATCTTTGGAACTACTGGTCCGATTTGAAAAATTCTTTCGGTGTTGGATAGCTTATTTATCGAGGAAGGCTATAGGCTATAGGCTATTTATCATCGCTCTACGACCAACAGGAGCGGAACCACGGGGGTGAAACCGCGCGGAGCAGCTAGTCTAATATAAAAAAAATGTATGTGTGTACTAGAGTATACACGTAAGAAGTGAAACTTCTTTATTACCTTAAAAATGTCACGAGTATGGCGTAACGCAAAAATGTCACGCGTACGGCGTAACGCAAAAATGTTACACTAAATTTTTGTCCAAACCCGATAAAGAAGTTTCACTTCAACAAGCTAACCTGTTCATCGGGATCGTCGTACTGCACGACGCGTATGACGTCCCCCACGTCGAACGACAGCTCGTCGCTGTCCTCCCGCGTGTAGCGGTACGTCGCGCGCACGCGGTACAGCGCGCCCGCCGGCAGACCCGCCAGCGTTGCCCCTGCGAATGTACATCATCTTGTATAACATAAAAATGAATCGCAAAATGTGTTGGTAAGCGCATAACTCGAGAACGGGTGGACCGATTTCGATAATTCTTTTTTTATTATATTACTTGAAGTACCAGGATGGTTCTTATGTAGAGAAAACGTAAATATGTACCACGGGCGAAGCCGGGGCGGACCGCTAGTTTAGAATAAAAGTGCCTATTTCCCATCTTTTTCACAGATATAATGATCGTTGGACCCTTTTGTGTCACCATTTCAAAAAGTTTTTTATTTTATTTTATGAAACCTACCGTAGCCACGCGTGCATATTTAAAATTGCAACGACTGGTTCGAATTTCACCATATGGTCTATTTTTTCTATTTATTTAAAAAAAAGACATTTTTTTAACATATTTAATGATGAAAAAAACGTTTTGAAACGCATTTCCATTGGGACGAGGATGTGCTCATTCAATTGAAATAATATTTTACTATGGAAATAACTTGTCTGGCATCAGCTTGTTGCAGATTTCGCTTGAAAGTTTTTCTTGTTCATAATTTGACTAAAATAATCTGTGGTAACATCTTCATACCTTTGACGATCTATAATACCTACATGGCAACTTAATTTACATACCTGAGCAAATTGGCAAAATAAAAATGATTATTGATTTAGAATTGGTTATTTCTTATAGTTAAACAAACACAAGCAAAGCATGTATATTAATTACTTCAAGCAAGAAATACATACATAATAAATATTTACAAATAATACTACCACCGGCCTGAAATCAGATATAAATAAATAAAATATATACAATGTTAGAATACAGCGTAATTATGGATGACCAATTAATATTTTTAATAAAAATATGACATTTTATCTCAATTATCTTAATTCCCCAAATATTTAGGTTAATGATCTATTAGGATCTGTATCGATAAAATAACGAATCTTAAATGGCAGTCTCTTGCATGTTCTTCAATTTACTTCCAACTTTAATTCTATATTATATAAAAATGAATCCCTATTTCCTTTGGTAACGGCATCACGCTCGAATGGCTGGACCGATATTCAATAAAATATATTTTTTGTGCAAAAATGAAACATAACAATATTTACTTAAAATGTAATTAAAATAAAGATAATTTAAAGTAAAAATGTTTGATCAAAGTTGTTCAAAATATTTCTACTTACAAACTTACTGTAAAAAAGTTAACATAATTCCAAGACGTTTTGAACATTGTAAACGATTTGTAAAGCTAGGCAATGTCGCAAAATATTATTTTTAGAAATCATGGCAAAAAAAATATAAGGCACGCACGCGCCGCAACAAACAAAAACTATACAAGCGCCTGCCAAAAAAGATTCGCATCATATTAGCTACCTGAAACTTAACCAGAGCCCCGTTTACACTAAATATACACAAATACGGCAACAACATATAAACTCACCAACTGGTATATCATACACATCGTCGGTCTTCACATTGTTGACCTTTTCTTTATTCTTGTCCTCATCCTGTGCTTTATCTTCCACGTTATTTACCGTGTCCGCTGTCGACCCTGAGAGCATTGTATCTATTGGCTACATACTACGGTACTACATTCATCTATACAATACCTATGAGAAAGATTAGGGATATATCATATACAGTACCTATGGGATAAGTATAGTCAGGCAATAGTGCATTGTATCATGCTACTTTGGGGATATGTGTAATAAGTAATGACAGAAATCGTATAGCTCCTTTATGAACTTTAAACTAGTGTACCCCAAATAGCCACCATTCACATCTATAAAACCTGTATCAATGCTCTAATCATACTATAGAAATCAGGATCATCTGTACACAGGAAAACATTCTTCGAAAATACTACCAGAACTAAAATACATACTTTTAACTACGCTATACATATCTATAGAATCACTCACCAACTGGTATATCATACAACTCCTCCACCTTCTTATCCTCTTGTGCCTCCTTCGTATCGTTGGCCGCTTCGCTGTCCGCGTGTCCGTTGAGCGGCGCGGGGGACTTGGGGGACGGCGGGGACACGGGAGACGGGGACACGGGGGACGGGGACGGGGAGGGTGGGGACGTGGGGGACGCGGGGGAGGAGGGCGGGGGCGAGGCGAGCGTGGAGGGGGGCGGGGAGGGCGAGGGGGAGGGCGGCGCGGCGCGGGGGGACGGCGGCGCTACACACACGCGCACACTTAGCAACGAACACATGCCCACACGGTTATATTGTACACGGCAATGTTACCCACGCATTGATAAATAGAATATAAAGACATTTATTCCCAAAAAATGATACGGTATCAGTGAATAATGACAGTATCATTCGATAGTGACTTCTTTTGATATTCAGTTTTCTTTTTATTCTGGCTATAAGTTTCATATCAAAAATGTAATGATATTTTTGCCTTTTTATTAGTCTGTTTCTGTAGTATTGACTCGGACTTTGACTAGAATTTTTGTATCTAAATTCTAAGAAATTCATTGATAAAAAAATTGTTTAAATATTTAAAATGGGAAACAAATTAACTTAATACGTATCACCAAATCCTCGGTAATTCATTATTTTAATTGAATGATGTTGATTAATTGGTAACATTGGCGTGTACAATTTTGTAAAAAGTTAATGTAAAAAAACCATTCATAGGAAATTAATTTTTACAGAAACCTTGTACAATACCAAACAAAACAAACAATAGTTATTTTGTGAGTAAAAAAACTATCATTCGCCACGGACGTATATGGGCATGTGTCAATAATTAATAGTAATGATTGTTCACAGGAACGCTTGTAAAATTAAGTATTAAAAAAAAACTTTTTTAAATATTTTCTTGATATGAGCAGGGATTTTTCATATCAATAAAAACTGCATTTCTATTTCACAAGCGTTCCAATGTACTTGATTTAATTTTTATTGCGAATAATGAGTAGATTCGTGTCCAAATCATTTCTAGTTATGATTTTATATTGTCCACGATTTGAACGTCTATAGAATTTATTAAAAAATATATGGGCGCCCTAATTTTTGTAAAATATGACCGAAATTTGACAGGACATTGAATTTAACCAAAATTATTGTTGCGAATGTTCGAAAAATCATTATGAGTATGCTTCCTTGTCTATTCAGATATCAGAAGTTACTTATATGAATAAAACTAAGTTTGGAATGATCAATTAACTGTCAAATATTTTTATTATCACCTTCCAGCTTTTTCATTAATTCAATTAGATTATTTCAATAGCTCTCAAGAAATAAACCTTGAAGAAGAAAATATATGAAATGAATTTGACTCACATAAAATTGATTGGCGAAGAAATATTATTTTTCTAACATCTAATCTTAGTACGTTAACAAATTAATCATTTTAATCGCCACCAATCAAACTGCAAACCGTTAAAACATTCAATTAGTGAACACGCAACAAAACATCGAACATTCTCAACCAGTTGCGCAACAAGTTGAGCGACGAATCGCAAAACATTTTGTACAACTGATCGGGCAACAGTTTGGCCAACGAGTAGTAAAAGTTGCTCAATATATTGCACAACAAGTCAAACAACAAGTAGGCGCATCAAATCGAGCATATTGTTTTTCAACATATCGGGCAACAATTTGACAGTTACATTGTACAACACAAGTTGTTTTTTTTTTACAAAACATGTTAGCTATATCATGTTACTCAGCAGATTGCACAAGAAATTGTACAAGTTTCCCAACCAGTTGCTCAACAAATCTTACAACAAGTCGCTCAACAGATCGCGCAACAAGTTGCGCAACAAATCTGTCAACAAATATAAACTCACTCTGCACCGCGTTCCCGTTGTGCGAGTTGAGCGTGTTGCTCTTTACGATATTGTTGGTCTTCTTGTAGCCGCCGCGTTGAGAGTCCATAGCTAGTTTGTCCGTGATCGCTTCCAGTTCGGAGAACACCTGGAATTCAATTTAAATCAAATATTATTAACTAGCTTACCGCCCGCGGCTTCGCCCGCTTTGTCTAAAACCAAATAAATCTTAATAAGTTAATATATTTAATCTCGTGTCACAATGTTTGTCCTCAATGGACTCCTAAACCACTTAACCGATTATAATAAAATTCACACACCATGTGCAGTTCGATCCAACTTGAGAGATAGGATAGTTTAAACATGTAGGTACCACGGGCGAAGCCGGGGCGGACCACTAGTTATATACTAAAACCTTCCTCTTGAATCACATTATCTATTAAAAAAAATCGCATCCAAATCCTTTGTGTAGTTATAAAGATTTAAGCATACAAAGGGACAGAGAAAGCGACTGTGTTTTATACTATGTAGTGATAGTGATAATATAGGGGGGTTTGGAAACGCTAAGCGTGTTTATATGTGTAGTTACGTATTATTTACACATCCATATTAATATTATAAATGGGAAAGTAACTCTGTCTGTCTGTCTGTTACTCAATCACACCTAAACTACAGAACCAATTTTCATGAAATTTGGTATGGAGATATTTTGATATCCGAGAAAGGACATAGGCTACTTTTCATCCCGGGAAAATGACGCAATCCCGGAAATCCCACGGGAACGGGAACTTTGCGGGTTTTTCTTTGACTGCGCGGGCGAAGCCGCGGGCGGAAACCTAGTTTAATATATTGGTAAACTCGAACATTGATTTATTCGAATAGAATTATTTTAGAAGAGCTTTTGAATCGTCATAACATAGATATATTGTTTACCACCGATTCGGAAAGCAGTATCTACAGAGAAGAACCGACGATAAACTTTGTGGTATATAGTTTACCTTTTAAATGCATGCAATCTATCTTCTACCGTTTTACCATTATTCTACCAACCCGAAACCTGACCAAATAATATTTTTGACGTGACAACGTTGTTACGTATACCCAAAAAACCCAGTGGTCGGCGAACCACTCTCTGTATACGTACGAATTATGTATGTTATTTATTTCGCTCTGCTACCATTATACACTAACAATAGTAATATCAAACCTAGGTACATACCTGAGATTACCACGTTGCGTAGAACATAAACTGCACATAATATGTGGTGTGTCGGTCAGTCAAATGTTATAAAAACAATAGGGGCCCCTTGGGGAGGAAAAACTATATTTACGGGAATAATAGATAATAAAAGATAATGCAAAAGAGACAATTTACGATGTATATACGTCACCACAGTACAGCTGCCATTGCCGTCGTCCTTTCACTTCACAATAACAACTCGCGGTCAGCGCGTGATTACTAATATCAATTAAGAATACACAATATTATGCATATTAAAAACTCCGTGGTCCGAATGCCGAATTTAATAACGCTCCCGATGCGCTCGGCAGATAACTATCTTCCGTGTAGGCCGATAAAACACTAAATACACGACTGCTCGCTAGCGGCGCGGTTGGCGGACACCGATAGACTGCGACAAACAATTAATATGAATGCAGCTCCCTCACCAGGTGATGTAGTCGACTAGCCAATTGAATACATCGCGGTTCCGCATCAGTGTGACCATTTAATTATTTTATCTATTCCGAACAAACGTCTTATAATTCGATAAAGCCGGCTACACGCACGAAAAAACAAAACTCATGCGGCGTTACCTCGCTCTGAGGCGTTCCATGTAAGGCTTGAAGTGCAAGCGAGAGCGCGGAACGAGCGACAAAGAAGCACAATCGGACGTTGTCACGTTCAACTATCGTCAGTAAACAGACTTTACGGACAACCAATTTTTTTTATCATACAATCTTTCATTACCTTAGAACTTTCCGAGTGGAACAGTTGTTCAGCGGAGAACAGAGTCTGCAGATTGTTGACAAAGAAGAGAACACGAGAGTCGTAGAGTGCGGGCAGTTCATCGTGTAGTTCAGAGTTCAGGATTTCGTATGTGCGTTTCGCTTCCTCCAAATGTTCCTTGCCTTTTGTCACCTGGAATACCGTTGATATGGGATTATTTTTAGCCTTTTATTACGAAGATATGAAGAACGGGGAAACTGTGGTAGATAATGTAGCAAGATGAAGACGCTTCGGTAGAAGGTACCAGTTGTTTAATTCTTGTTGTAACCCTCATCCAGTTATGTCATATCACCATATCTTAAAATGTGGCTATTTATGTATCTTTCGCCAATAAGTAGCCATGATAAGCTTAATAGTATATTATGATATATCGATATTTTCAGATTGCTTCATACAGAAATACTCAAAAAATATAAAGTGTTATTTCCCAAATGTGTATATCCACTGTATAGTCCGTTGTAACATCTTCGTTACTATAATATGCTACCGCTTGAATTCGATCTACCTCTCGAGACTACCCATTTAAGATTAATGCATTGGAGAATTTAAAACAATATTCGATAAAGCGGTTACTGGCCTTGATTTATGCATTTATTTTGAACGTCATGCACTTATGTGTATTTATGTATGAAGTTATTTTTGGAGATACGTTTAAAAATATGCTCATTTTTTCATTATGTCTGTTCAGTTAAGTATTGAGTACAAGCGTCATAGAGGCAGATATTTACTAATAACTTTTGTAAGCTTTGCATGATATGAAAATAGTAATTTGATGGTCTTTCATATAGAGGTTACTTGGTCTCGTATATTATCGTTATCACGCAAGTCTATTCCACTTTCGTTTAAGGCTTATGAACTTTACGTGTTATTACATATTTGCCCTATCACGAAGCTTAATATTGAAGAACAAAAGAAAGTATTTTTACTCTTACATACTATGCCATATCTAGTACAATTATTTCTAATTATTAATTTATTGTTCAAAATAATAAAAAGGGTATTTGACTCACCTTGACGTCATCCCTTCTCTTGGCTGCGTTGGACTGCAAGTTCTGGAAACTATGCCTCTGACTGTCATAGTCCACTAACTTGCGACCTCGTTTTTCTATCTTTTTCTGTAAAACAATAAGGTTTTTTATTAATTTAATTTAATTTGACAATAAAAAAAGTACACAAAACATACGTTCTAAAAATTCTGAGTACATTATTCACAAGAAAGCATTAAACGATGGAATATAATAGAATGGATAGAATAAAACCGGCATATTCCAGAACCCGCATATTTAACAACGTGTTATATCTCCCAAGCCACAAGACTTCTAGTTACGAATAAGTTGAGTTCTAAAATTTTGTTCGTAGACCTCTAGTACACTGTAGATTAAAGGCACAACAATAAAGAGTTTTTTATGCTGCGACTAAAATATGCCAATAAACATGACCATTAAAGATTGGCATCATTTAAATAATATGTATGAAGCTTTGAAAAATTACGACATCGGGGCCTTGAAGAAAAGAGCGTATGTTTTTAAAATGCAAAGCAATTGTTTGCCATAGCAAAAATATCATTACAACCATACTAACCCTGACTTCAGGAAACTGGTTGGTGTAGGTGTTGAGCGGTATCAGCACCTGGTCGCCGAGCTTGTGCGAGAAATCCTGCCAGAGCATCTCCATGTTCTGCGCCTGCACGTACAGCAGGTCGTGGCCGGACCACCCGCTTTCGTATACCTCTGTGATTGCCTCCATTAGCGATTTGGACGCTGTTTGCACCGCTGTAAGCATTCGGGATGGGATGTTGAGAGATGGGTCTTATAAATGTTTCTTACATAGTGATGGGAGTATGTATAAGTTATGTTCAAGTGTAAGTTAAGGCAAAATTAATGCTATAGAAATTGATAATTGGAAATAAACATAGAAATAATTACAGTAGACAAAAACATAATCCGTCTACAAATATTACAAACTAGCTTTCCGCCCGCGGCTTCGCCCGCGTTTCCAGAGAAAAACCCATTCCCGTAGGATTTCCGGGATAAAACCTATCCTATGTCCTTTCTCGGGTATCAAAATATATCTATACCAAATTTCATGCAAATTGGTTCAGTAGTTCAGGCGTGATTGAGTAACAGACAGACAGACAGAGTTACTTTCGCATTTATAATATTAAGTATGGATAGGTACCTATTTATTACGTTCCATTAAAATTGCTATACAAAATATTAAGACAGATAGAGAAGATACACAGTAAGAAGAGCTTTTTTTTCATCTAACTCAGGCCCCGGAACCACAGACACAATAGATAATCTATTGTGTCGTGGACCGATCGGGCCACTTGGGGCTCAATGGGTTAAAGTTTTTACTTTATAATAATTTTTGGTTTATCTCACCTCGTATGCATCTTATATAATTATTGAATTCCTTCTGAAGCCGCACGGCCTGCTGGTGCTGCCGGTTGAAGTTCTGGAGATGCTCCTCAAATATGTCATCGAGTGTCCGGTCTACTTTGCCCAAATTTTGCAATAACTGAAACGAAAAGAAACTTTCATGAAGCCAAGTTGTTTATACATTTACAAATTTTAATTTTTATAAACGAGGAAAGATTTTTCCACATTTTTTCTCATCCCAATTTAGAATTTTTCATTATCAGTTTAAACATGACGACATTAGACAGATAAATTAAAAATATAACAGTTAAAGTATGGTTACTTTTATTCTTACATGTATGAGCTGTGCTGGACGACCTCTAAAATACCACGGCTAAGCTCACATAATAACTTTGTATCGGAAATTATACGACTTGACCTACTTACTTCGTAACACCTAAAATTCATGTCATTTTGTTTCCTAGTTTTATATTTTGCTATGCAGTATTAAGGCACAATTTGAAAAAATAACTCACACAATTTTTCTTTATTTAGAAATACAATAACAAAATGTCAAAATGTGAAGCTTTAAAAACATTGTGCACAAACATTGAGTTACCATGTACTACGTACTAGAGAGGGCATCTCTACTAAACTATTTCTAACACGAGTTAGAGTCAACCGTCTCAAGCCATTTTTTTTTGTTACATTGATTGGTTTTAATTGATAATTTTATTCATATTTTTTAAATAAGATAAACAATATTTATTTGTTATACATTGATTGGTTTTAATTTGTAAGTAATAAAAGGCAGAATATCTACAAAGAGCCTACTCACTAGCCAGCCGGCGCCACCGCGCTTGTTACACAGATTTTGTTCGTGGTGTCCTCTCTATAGTAATACCTCAATGTGCACAAATCGGTTCCTTACTTACACAATGTAAAAATTACATTGTAACATTGACATGAAATACCTAGAAACTTACCTACATATTAATATTATGTGTGTCGTAAGTTGTAACTAAATGCAATAACATTGAAAAACATAAAAAAAAACAAAAAGTTCAATGACACGACGGCTATACATATTAAATTCGATAAGAATTGTCATATGATAATAGGTACATGCTGATACAGACAGACATAATGCATTCAAATTACGTAAAGAAATAACATAATATCATCTCCTTCAGCAAAGTTATACTAGAGAATATTATAATTACTATGTACATTATGTACATAATATACTTATGAAGAGCTATGTTTAAGTTCTCTATAACAGGGGCAAGTAAAGTCCTTTATGATAGTTTAAAGCCCCAATCTGTGTTCAGATTAATATTCTAAGCTCTTTCTGAGGGATTGTTCATGAATACGTACCTACAATAAAACAATGCCTACCCTAGAGCTCCAATCCAGTATGTTGTATTTTAGTTGTTTCCAACTGCTGTTTATACAACAGTTGTTTATAATAGTAATCAGTGACAATCTTAGGTAATATTATTAGGTTTTGTTTGCCTCATCTCTTTGATAAAATTATATTCAAGCAATCTATTTTTTTTTCTTATCCGCTCCGTTTCGATCCGTTTATCCATCAAAAATGCAAAAATGTACTGTTGCCAAATAAATCACAGACTGGTTTTGATTAAAAAAAAAAAGATTTTTTATGCAAATGATTATTTGTATGGATTCGGTGAAATCACTAAAATCCCTATCAGTAACATGAGTACATCGGAACAGATAATACAGGAACAGCTAGTATCAATTACTAAAACACACAATACACTCGACATGTAGTCAGTAAGCAATCTACAATGATATATTTTTGCATTCAGATATTTTATTATCATTTCTCTTTAGTTTACTGGCTATGCTGCTCAATGAGGTTTGCCAAAAAAATTAGTTTCACCCTAGGTATTCAATTATTTTTGCCAAATTTCATCAAAATTGGTGCTGTGGTTTTGTGAAAGCGTAAAAGGCATACAGACTGACTTTCGCGTTAATACCTAATCTTTATTTACTGGACTACAAAAAATGTTTTGTTACTATTAAAAAAATTGTCTTCATGCCAAAACCTAAACAAATTATGTACTGATGAGTCGTTTTCAAAATAATTGTACATTACTACAAAATGTTTGTCCCCCTAAAAAATCTTCGAAAAAAATATGGTTACGACTGAAATAAATCATTGTTAACGTTTTACAGACTAAACTTAAGCATACTGCATATCATTTCTGATAAAAAGCAATGAATTGCGATTCAAATTCTTACATAAATTTAATGTGAAAATAAAGTAACAAAAAAAGCTCCATACATTTTTTTATTGTCCCCTATGTGGACGACAATGAAAACCAATATTTTTATCAGAATTTTTGTATGAAACTTCCTATTTTTTTGTATCATAATTAAAAAGCAATGTTTGAAGTGTTATATCTGATAGATGAAACTATTTAAATTACCTTAAATAAACGAAGAATTACATATTATAAAAATGTCCCTATCAATCGTTACAATTTCGTGACACTGATTTATTGACATAATTAACCAACTTCTTGTATCACAAAGAAGAGGAATCTAACTCTAATCATTGGCAACACTGGTCATGTCACGAAAAGTAAGGTCACATTAACGCGCCGCCATTTTGTTCGTCGTCCAGACATGGAAGAAGTCCAGTAGTGTGCTGTGCAAAAAATTTAGTTACAATTTCCTAACGACGTATTCTCAACAAAAGTAAGTACATTTTGAAGAATTCACCTACCGCAATTGTAATATACTTAAATTATGACTACATTAATAGATTACACTTTCAATCTAATGGTAAATGTGATTATGTTTTGTGTAAAAGTATTTCTTAGGTTATTTTTTACATGTTACTGACGAACAATTTCTTGACATTTACTGACGTCAGTAAATTGTAGACGGTAAAGCTGTGGTCTCATGTGTAAAGTATGAAAATAAGATATTAAAATGTGTGTTAAATTAATGTAACGAATAAAAATAAAGGACAAACAATAAATCTCTCAAGATTATTTTTTTGTAACTACAGGCCATACTTTTTTAAGCCATGATGTAGGGTTAGTAAAGTCGGGCTTAGGGACTTGACTTTTCCTGGGATCTGATAACTTTTTTATAGTGAAAGCGGATCAGTGAGTCTTGACTCTTGGCCTCCAATTTTACAAGTGGTTTCTGATGGGATAACGCTTGCCTTATTGCATTTAGTGTTGATCGCTTTTCCACCCACACGAGTGATGCTTACTTTTGTTTTTATTTTTATTCAAAATACATATATCCAACAGCTTTTTTTAGTTTCAGAATGCCGCTAACCGGTGCCGAACGGCAAAAAAATACATTGAAAAACTAAAAAAGCAAAACCCTGAAAAATATGAAAAGAAAAGGAAAAAACACCTCGAGAAAGTGAAACAAAGACAAAGAAAAATATCAGATCTTAATGACAGTGAAAAAGAAGCTCGAAGACAAAAATGGAAAGAAGCTAATGATAGAAGAAAAGAAAAGGAAAAGCAAACAGAGAATTATAAAAATTGATTGTTTGTTGATTATTTTGTAACTAAAAATATATATTTTTTTTAACTAGTGACTTCATACTTTTTTATTTATATGTAATATTACCTTATTCTGAATACAGCCTTACTTTTACAACTTCCTGACATTTCCTAACGAAACAGTTTACTGACAATTTCGTGACGTACAAATATTTTGAAAATGACCCTGATAGGTATTCCGTAATTTGTAAAATAACAGGAGCGTTTATAAAAGTAAGGATAGACGTAATTTAAATTATAGGATGAATAACAGATAAAAGATAATCCACTAATAGATAATTCACTTAAATTCAAGCATTTTATATCAATTGAATCGAATTGACAATATTATAGCGTATGTTTACCATAGCCACTTATGATGTTGTTACTTATTACAAATACAGGTGCGCTTCAGAAAACAGTTTTGTCCCAGTTTTACACCATAATAGAGCGACGTGATGTTTCCAATGACTTGTTTTTTTTAGAGTTATGATTGAATCAGATCAATTGACTTGATGAAGAAATGCCTTAAATAGCAAGGTTTTTGTTGGTTAGATGTTATTGCCGTGAGCTTACAATAAATGAAGTAACAGGATATAAAAGAAGAAACCGTCGGCCTACTGACAACTTTCGAAAAGGCTTGCAGCGATAGTCCGTCTGGCTTACATCGCATCGATGTGTGAACTTAAGAACATGTTTACAATTTACATTTTAGTTTTTTAAATAAAACTACGTACAAAGTTTCATTGCTCGTGCTATCAGAAGCGCGTGATATTATGTTCACAAAGCAGAAACAATACAATGCAATACCTTTACAAGGTTGCATACGACAGATCTGTTAGTTTCATAACCAAGGTTTCAAACAACTAACAAGTTACCAGTTGAAAATATTTAGGCTTACATTTGAATTCATTAACGTCTTTATTAAATAGAGTATCTAGGTATAAAGAGAACGGCTACGGGCTAAATAGAAGCTGTATTTATACTTGTCGAAGTAATAAAACATGATTGTGATCTCGAGCCCTTAATCTTAGAAAAGTGGTATCTAAGATTAAGATTTCTTAGTTTTGAGAGTATTAAATAAACATTTTAAAAATACATTTCAATATTGCATAAAAAATCAGACATACAGTTAAAAATGAAAATCATTTTTAACACAATGTAAATTCTTCCTCACACAACGCTGTTGCAAAATTTATCTTATTGGCCTATGATATTAGCGTGTATCATATGCATGTACATATTATAAATAGCAACAAACACAAACGATCTAGGAATACCTAGGAATGCGAAAGGTTAGGTGTCGCGGAACACAAGCTTAATCCCATGCGTACTGTTATGGTAATGTAGAAGTCATCGACCGTCCGATCAGTTTTAACTTTCCATATTGTACACGCGACATGGGCGCAAATTGATGCGTATTGAATTAAAATTATGTACATTGATTAATACCTTTTGTTCGCAATGGCATGTGTTCTTTGAAAAATATTATGTAGCCTTTTGGTCAATGTCGATACAAGGTTGTCTTTGACAAATTGCTGCAAGAAATGTACAGTTTTTTATTTTTTATTTTATTGTATTTTTGTGTTTTGTATGTTTTAGGACTTTAAAATACTCGTATTTAATCTATGATAAACTTGGTTATTTCAAAAAATATAAAATTTCCTTGTAATCCACGCACGTGGTGGCTTGTGGTGTGTTTATATATTTAGAGGGCTGTTATCCTAAAAAATATTTTGATTTACAAATGTTTACGAAAAAACTATTTTAGACATAACGTTTGGAAATGATGGCAGTACTCCATCCATCACTCCTAGATTTGTACGATACTTAGATATTATAATCAGTAGTTTAATCTATGTGTGTATGTTTATCATTAATAGTTATTAGGTAATCAATAATTCTGCCTTTTATTAAATTTTTAGTCCCCTAAAAGATAGAGGATCTCCATTCCTAACGCATGATTATTTATTAGAATCACGCAACATTGAATAGTGTCTTTTAACATAATCACGTACGTTTCAACTTTCAACGCCAATTTCAACAACATTTCACATTCAGCAATTAGGTATGTACTTTACTACCTCGCGCAATGTTTAGAAGTTTTAACATTACTGACTTCTTCATCGCTATCTGAATGGTTGCCTAATCTTCTATAAATTCATACAAAATTGCCATAAACAATTGTCATGAACACAGTAAAAAAACTCCCAGGTAATCCAGTATCTAATTATATGCTAGAACTCAGTATCAAGTGTAACAGCCGTATCATTACTGACGTGACGTCACATCCGGCGTCGCTTCCTTTCGTTTTCGATTGTCTTTGACCGAGGCCTCCAGTTACACGTATTGTCTCTGCGCACGCGTCTTCGATTACAGTTAACTTGTCTATGTATTAACGAGCCGGTGATGACGTCGATGGTATTGAGTTTGTATTCATTTTTTTGTGAATTTTCCGCTCTGTACCTTTTAAACACCTTGATCCTAATGTTCTTTGAGTTACAGTGTCGATTTCCTTAAAAAATTGTCGTTTTTGTAACGCAAGCCCTCAAGTGTGATTTACAAGAAATATATTATGATTTTGTAGTTGTACTAATGATAAGACATAATGTCTCCTAAATGTCCATTTATATTGCATCCAAACAAATATAAACACAAACAAAAATTGGTGTCAATATTTTTACTACTAATCTGAAGAAATGCCATGCGGTAATTGAACAAAATCAAAGCATCGATAACTGCAATCAGCAGGCAATCAATTTGTTTGTAAACATAATTGACACCGGTCATATCGGTCGATTGTGTTATCGTTTTCCTGATCTTTAACATCTGTAATTATATTGGTTTAGTTTTATGGGAATTTGTTTTTGTTTATCATCACTTTTGGTTTTTTGTAAGTTTTATTTTCCTACTAATAATGCAAAACGTAGTTTATAACTATGTATATTCAGAAATACACTAACAGAATAACCCTATTTAAATACGGTTTTATTTTTCGGATATTTTTCAAGACATTTTTAAAAGGACTTACTGACATTTTAATCCGAGATTAACCTAATCCCTGTTTGCCCTTTTTGACCTAAAACAGTTTCCAAAATACGGGGAAAATATTCCAAGCAGAGTAAATTTTAATAATATCTATATAAATTAACCTTGTAACGAAAGGCTTGTGTTTGTGATATATTTTGAAGCAATTGTGAAAACTGTGTGTTTTGATGAAATGTCCTATGTGTCTACATATGGATGTGGATATAATAATTGGCTTGTTTATAGTTACATTGATATTTTAAAGGTTGTTAAACAAAACATATTAAATGCTAATAAAAGTTTAATTAGAGACATCGTTATAATAATAAATAGTAATGATATAGCTATCGAGGTTAATAATATAACCACTTGGGTAAACATACACGTCAAAAGTATTACGTTAATAATTAAAAGTGTATTTTTATAATTTCAGTAAAATTACGCAACTTACAATAAAGTGTTTCAAAATTTCTCGTTGAATATAAGATTATAAGAGAAAACTAATACAGTAAACAGAATTCTGTTTACTGTACACGATTATGAAACGAAGAAAACAATATTCTATACTTAATTGTAAAAATAATACTTTTTTGTTTGGATAAATTTTCTCAATCTGGTGTATTTTTATAACAACACATGCATAACATCTGGGCGAAACTTGTTGGGGGTCTACGAGTTGTACATTATTTTCTATAGTTCTTTTACTTCTTTTAATTATTGTATTTACCAATTAATAATTACAATATCATGATCATGGTTCACATCTCTAACGAGTATATTATGTAATTCAATTAATTCATCTTTCATAAACAAAATTTCTCTTTAAACAAATTCGTGTAAAGACCATTAAGAAATCCACTTGCACATAGTTTTTTCCATCTTGCAATTCTGGGTTACTAAATTCATGTGTACATTGCAAATGCATGCAACTACACCCAGATACTAAAAATAGACACGATAACGTCGTTCGCGACATGCTAACATGTTCGCTATCTCCATAACATCCTTTCAGACTTTCGTTTGTAAACAACCCAATTTGGTTTTTAAAGATTACGAATTTTCGAGATTGCTGGCGGAAACGATGTGTTTTCCGGACTTTTTTCATATAGTCCATTCTGGAGCTACAGAGCAGCAAATTAAATTTAATCTCACTTTCTACAGTGACGGAATAAAACAATGTAATTTGACCATGTTCCAATCCGATGACTTCATTATAATCAATAAACTTAAATAACAAAAACTTGAATAAACAATTTTTTCTGCAATCTATTCCATTTAAAACTTGGACGTAAAAAATGACCCACTTTTCAGGAGAATTATAATATAAATTTAAATAATTACGTAGTAACAAAATTTCGCTCGACACTAAAATTCAATGAATCCGTGACGAATAGTGCAATAACTCCCAATAATTAATGATCCATTTGTATGGACAATAAAAGTTTATGTTACCCATTGTTCACGGGTTATCTAATCGCCGCTGTTCTTACAGAATCTATTGAACGGCCAATCACAAGAAAACGTGTAGAAAACATCGATAAATACGTCGATTCATAAAAAAGTGCACGTAAAGAAACAGCTTAAAATTACGCAACTTACAAAAATTTTAAGCTGTTTCTTTACGTGCACTTTTTTATGAATTGACGTATTTATCGATGTTTTCTACACGTTTTCTTGTGATTAACAGCGAAGAATATCGTCACTTAAAAAATAACAAGACATGGAACTACACAGTTCTGATATTATATAATTTTGAGCCTAAATCACACATTGAATATTGAACACTTAAAATGGACTAACTTCGCTAGAATGTACCCTTTGCCGTATGTACCAACCATGTATCAAATGTGAAGATCTTTACAAGTAAATGCCATAAGGCTTATAAAAAATCCTATAATATGAATTAACTGCTTTCACCCATATTCAAGAAGTTCCATCCACAACTGGCTCTAACCCACCAGCCGTGTACTAAAGAACCCTTGACCTTCCGTATCAGAGCACAGACGTCCACCGTGAAGGTCCACGGAACCTGTAATTGATGGACGAGCGAGCAATCATGCAATAAACATTCCTATAACTCGAAACCAAGTCGAGACAATGACGTATAGGATCTGCATAGTTTTTCTTACACGTGCGCATTTTTTGGACTAGAACTTATGCATAAATAGTGTCGAGATGACAAAGGGAATGACGAATAATGTTATTTCTGAATTTGGATAGACGCACGTCTAAAATTAGAATTCCTAAAAATAGCACCTATTATAGTACCGTTTAATTATAACCTATTAATGTTCCTTTGTTTGCATCTACTTCACATAATTTAAATGGATTTAATCGCTCTATATCAAAGGATGAATCTAGTAAAGCTTAGAAATTGGCAAAACATCATGACTATTTAAATTTATTGAACAATAAACGTAATGTTTAGTTCAGTGCTCACCTAATGGAAGCACGTGCTGTATAGATGCAAAATGTCGATACCTACTAAATGATCGGAGTGCACATTATTAATATCATGCAAGACATCAGTACCTATTATTTATGTTTAATTGACTGCATAAGTTATTTAATAAATTAAAAGATTATTAACGCTACATCATCGGTTAATCTGACCGATGACATAAATTTTCAGAATCACAAGTTATTTTGTCCATTTTAGCACTAAAATACAACATTTTTAATTAAATTTAAAATATAAATATCATGTGTATAAATTTGTGTTGTAAACTTTCGTAATTTTACTACACTCTATAGTTCTACACACTATCTATAATTAGTTACCAAATATACCTTAATTATTTCTTATTACCAACATTTAGCACCACTTTAGCTACACAAGGTTCCAAGGACCGCCTATACCTATAATAAATACTTATCCCAGAATAGCGAGGAACGTGACCACCCGTGGTTCAGTTTCATAACAAAAGAGCGGTTATTTGTAGAATGTTGGGATACAAGTGCTATCCTACAGCCCACACCAACCAACTTCCAACCGATTGCGCGAAACGTAATCTTATCCGAGAGTTATTCAATATCACAATACGCTAAAAACTTTCCAATATCTGCAAAATGTTTAGATTCTATCGACGTTCATTACACTTCAATGTTTTATAATAACATTTAATAAATTGTAATTGTAATGATAGTTGTAGATGCGAGTGTAGAAAGTGTAATTGTGAGAGAGAGGATTTAATTTGGAAAAAAAATCAATGAAAAGAATACCGAAGATATTCGTATCCAAAAAGAGTAATGATCAAAGGAATGTCTTAAGAATTGAATAAAACAGGGAAAAACTTTATGGCAATCGGTATTATCGAATACAGGATCCAGCTTGTATTTACGTTTCAATTGGTATTTCCAATCCAGTTTATAATCTTTGTAAGTATGTTAAATAAAATTATAGACCAAACAGATTGTTATTCGAATCTAAACATTTCAATCTGAAGTACAATATCATGCCGAAGGATCAATAAATTCCGATAGAAAATATATTCATAATCAGGCATCTTATAAACGAGCAGTTTTGACATGGTTATGGTTATGCATCGTACGAATAAACATCGTCGAGGTTGAAAACTCGAAACCTGTTAAGGCAACGGGAATTCGAACTGCTATCTAATTGACCATCAAACGGAGCTCATTTTGGAGTAAACGAGTTTTGACCCTGACGCACCGGCATCTTATTAACCCTTGATCAGAACCGATATTTCGAGTTTGTAACTATTATTCCATATTCAAGATCATCATTAAACTACAAAATGTCAAAACAATAATACGATACGATACTTTGTATCAATAATCCCATTATGATTCTCTTATTTTTAATTCTAATCTGATCCACGTTGTTGGTTAAGGTCAAGTAAGCACACACACACACACATGTATAATCTTAAGCTGATATCACATGCAACATCAATATTCATTATCTATATGCTTAACCTACAAAACAATATATGAGATGATTCTTTAAAACATTTCTACCGTATATCATCGATACATCCTCCGTCTGTAGGTCACAAACATATTGTACTGTAATTGGACACTCTTTCTCTCATACCTACGACCTCAAATAAAAACGTTACAAACTAGAAAGGCTTGCTCAACAAGGTCTTAAAAGTGTTGTTGTGTAGAATACCTTTTGTGCGTACAGTCCAGAACGGATGCTGTTTTCATTGTTGCTCTGACAATACACACATCAATCAATTGTGGCATTACGTATGCAAACTGGACCAGTCTGTGGTTTTCCACTTGCATTGAGTTATTTAATATATGTATTATGAAAAGCGAAGTTGTCGGAGCTTGCGGTATGTCACGACCACGAGACGTTTCAGTTCCGTGCTGTGATATGGGTAATTTATAACATTAGCCGATTAGACAGAAATGCGAATTGGGTTTCAGGGAATTGTTGAAGTGTTGACACATTTTACTAAAATGTTTGCTGCAGTCTATGTTTTTCACATAGACTCTATTGCGAAAATTCAGCACACTGAATCCTTGCGTCTAGTCAATCTCAATAAAAACGAAATAAACCGGGAAGCCGAACGTTTCAGAGGACAAGACGTTTTGGCAGGCGTCCCAGCCGACCATCTGTCTTCCCATTGGTCGATCCGGGCGCCGTAAATAGTTCATACGATTACTGTTCATATAATAGTGATTATGAGTTCGGATCGTGATTTAGGCCGTTGCTGGGTTAAGGACGCCGTAACAGCAACGCATTCAACGCACTGCCTCGTATTTTCTAACGTCAGCTGTCTAAACTAGTTAACTCTTCAAACTGCTAATTTACAGTACTTCAAATTTAACACTCACGAACCAAAGTGTTAATGAAATGCCCATATTGTGACACTTTTCACATCATAAGTGAATCTGCAAATACCATTATTCTTTCATGGAATCTTTGTTTGCTGAAGACGACAAATTTTCCTCAAATGAAAATAATAATAGATTTAGATGAAGATAAATAGAAAATAACAGAAAATGTTACAGATAGTTGCATACAAATTATCTTCTAATAGAAACTATGATAACATAATAAATATAAAACGTAATAACGATAGAAAACCCAATATTTCTTTACGTCACGCGGCCTTGTGTATGGCGCTAATTATTATCCGTACTGTGTACTTAACTTTGAAAACAGATCCATTGGATAAACAAACATTCTGCCTCTCTGAACAGACAGATTTAATGATAAGAAGCTTAATGCATTGCATAAATTGATGTTTCGAGCCAATTTCGAGCATACTCGAAATTATTACTACTGTATTATGTCAGAAACCGGTGAACATGATATGATTTGTAATATCAACACTAGTACGGATAATGGTATATGTAGTAAAATAGTTTAAAGCCATATCTCTAATCCGTTCCTGCTAAAGTTGGTCCAAAATCCAAATCCGTTTATACGTTTAACTTTCGTGCCTGATTGGATAACATAGTAAATATGTACCTGGAAATGTAAATAGCACATATTTATTTAATTCATATGGCGAACTCAATTCATATAAATTTCTGATTACTTCAATGTCATCAAAATTCAAAGACCTTAATGAGAATTAGTTATCAAGGATAGCACCTTAATTATAAACATACAATAAATTAATTATGTATGCTTTTAATATAGAATCACGTGTTAATTGCCATCATTTACCTTCCTTATTCGATTATAAAGTTACATCATTAATTTCCACACAATCTCATACAAATTCCACATCCGAAAAGTTACCTTAAACAATCCTTAGAAACACAACTTCTTGTAGTTAAAATGAAACAAAATGTATATAACACGCTAAGCACCACATGGGTGTAAAGTGTAATATAAAATGCCACAGTGCATCCGTACAAATGCGCAATCTGTGACACTGGCCGGAGAAACTGCACATGTGAAGGTAAATCGGAGTCAGGTGATATGGGGACAAGTACACGAGAAAGTGGACGTAGTACTTACTTATGGTCATATGATACTAAAGATTATTCTATAATCTATATGAATGGTAGTTTTGATGGACTTGAAAATATTGTGTGACTTGACGACGGTGATCTCTAAATTGACAGTATTGTCTTGACCAGCGTGGTGGATTGTGGTTTGAACGTTCATAGGAATGTCCTTGCAGTAGGAACATATTATATGGGTAATGATGATAATGTATAAATTAAGAATGTTCTTATATTAAGAATTAAGAATGTTCTTATATGAATTAAGTTAAAACGTAAATTGTACCATCAGAAATCGTTTTTAGTAGACATAATAAGACGCGTCCACTTTTTACTATTAATCCTATCCAGATAATATGGACTTCCGCATACCATCAAGACTATAATTATTGGTCCTTCGAGTTTTCAATATTATGTTAAAACATAGCTTGAAGTATCAATATGTGTGAACTGAAAATTTTCCATGAAAATCTGAGTTCCAAGGCATATTGTAATTATGAAGAACATTTTAATAAATCTGGTAGATCTACAAATTCATCTAACTGCATCTCTTGTGCATTTTAAGATGTAAAACAGTCTATTACATAAAACATCCGAGTCTAGAACATTCCTCTTCAGTTCTGTTCCATATCCATTGTCCACTCCTCGTACTGTAACTACAATAAAAAACAGTTAATTCGCACAGATTGCTAAATTGAACCTAATTCTGTAGGAAATAGACACCTTATTCAAATGAGGCAACGAAGAGTCACGTGAAGATTACAACAAATATTATGTTTTGTATTCTTTATTATATTATGTATACGGTAGTGTTGGTTACTTAAATGCTACTCAATTATCATGGAAAATGTATGATGTTTGTAAAACTATTGTTTTGAACACAGGATAATTGATATTTACATAACAGTTGTTTAAAATACGATTCGCAATATCTGTTTAATGATATAATTATTGTTTTGTAATTCAGGATTCGTAGAATTTGTTGATATTAAAATAATATTAAAAAGTGAATGTGATTTGCGCTAAATGGCATATTTATGAAGCAATATGAATACCTACATATTATTATTTTTGTAAGTGTCTTAATTTTAAATGGGCAGATTGAAGTTCGATCTTTAACTAATAAATACTTTAACTAATATTTAACATCTTAAAATAAATAAAGTAAATGTACTTTTTAATGTCCATGTGAAGAGTAAGCAAAAAAGTAACAAAATCTTTACGCTACTTCTTTACTATTATATAACCTCACGTGAGTACACATGCCATAAATAACTTGTATAATAACTTGTAACAAAACGTTTAAGTTGTATAAATAATCTAAAACATATACACAAAACAGTTAATTACGTTTAATATAGCGTGCAAAACAAAACTCGCCAGCTTGTTGCAACGCATTTAGTGTAAACCGACATTTCTGAAGGAGGAAATGCACTTCAAAATTATTTCTACACGAGTTTCTTAATATCTACATAAATCGAAACTGGCGTGCAGTGTTGCCGCAAACTGTGTTACAACATTTACAATTATAATGTTATAATAGAGATTGCAAGTGTCAGCAAAAACTTTATAAATATTTAAAACACAAATGATGGTAAACGTATCGCGATAAACTCATTTCTATATTAAGTAATTTAAATCAAAATGATTTATTTATTATATGTAGTTCAATGAATGCAAAAAGTAGGTCAACAACGGATGAGAGATTCATCGGCTTCAGTTCGATATTTTATATCGTAATCCAAATGGAATATTATCTAGAAGCCAATTTAAATTTCCTTAATTTTTTCACACACAACAAAAGAAAGATCTAAAACATAAAAGACACGTCACATAAAACATTAATTAACATAGTGACCATGGGAAGAATGTAATAATGCCTAAAACTATGAACAGTGAAAACTTACTTGAAACAATGGATTTATTTAACGAATGTGAAATTAAAGTGAAACCGTTTTAAGCACAATGAACGGCCGTAAACTTGACACTTACGAATACATAATAAATCGAGACGGAATAAAAAGTCGCTTCATTTCTGGGTTACTGTTACTATCGCATTTCACCATAGCACACCATGTGGAAATCCTTCGATTTGCAAAAGATGTATTTAAAGAAAGAAACTTACAGTTTCCCGACGCATTGACGTATGATGATTTATAGGTGTTAAAAAATCGTCATAAAACATTTCCATTTTATTTAAAATGAACAGATACAAAAAGGCTCAACTAGCAACAGGGGCTTTTTATGAAACATCCATAACATTTGTATTTTTAACTTCAAAATTGTCGAGTCAGGCTTAAAGTCACGGTTATAGTTTAATAGGTTTAAATATGATATAATAAATCTACAATTTAAAATAAATTATACATTACGTATGCAAGTTATAAAATTTAGTAATACTCATTGTAATATTATTCACTATTACAAAACGCAAACAAAACATAATTCAACACAGGATGATGTTACATTAGGAACGCAGATTTCCCTAATAAGTTAAGGTAGAAGTGCTAGTATGTCAGTTTATTTGTTTACCTGGCTTATAAAGCAAATGCATTATGTTCATAAATCTGCTACTAATACATATTTCCGTTTCGCAAAAATATCTTTCCATATCTGAATACTCAATGGTCACATTTTTTTGGCCATTGCAACCGCGTAAACCGATCAACGAAAATAGAAAGCAACGGAAGGCGCAGAGATGTGTGTCGCTTCACAGGTGTACTCTCTGAGAGGAGGGAAAGCGTGCGAAAGGGACAGACGACAGCCGGAACTGAATTCGCGAACAAAGAAAAGGGACGGCCGGCTGGTCTGACAGCTTCGGGTGGATAAACGTTTCCGAAGAAACTAGAGACGTCTGGCCTGATTCAGAAATTCGTTATTACTGATTAACTGGTGTAATTAAAATAACATTGACACTTTAGAAATGTTTCTTTGGATGCTTCTACTTAAGGTGCGATAAATTATACGATTTTTAGGGTTCCGTAGCCAAAATGGCAAAAACGGAACCCTTATAGTTTCGTCATGTCCGTCTGTCCGTCTGTCCGTCTGTCACAGCCGATTTACTCGGAAACTATAAGTACTACAGTGATGAAATTTGATGGGAATATGTGTTGTATGAACCGCTACAAAAATATGACACTAAATAGTAAAAAAAAGAATTGGGGGTGGGGCCCCCCATACATGTAACTGAGGGATGAAATTTTTTTTTTCGATGTACATACCCGTGTGGGGTATCAATGGAAAGGTCTTTTAAAATGATATAAAGTTTTCTAAAAAACATTTTTCTTAAAGTGAACGGTTTTTGAGATATCAGCTCTCAAAGTCGTAAAAAGTATGTCCCCCCCCCTCTATTTTTATAACTACGGGGTATAAAATTCTAAAAAAAATAGAGGTGATGCATGCTAATTAACTCTTTCAACGATTTTTGGTTTGATCAAAGTATCTCTTATAGTTTTTGAGATAGGTTGATTTAACTGTAATTTATTATATTTGCTGCTACGGAACCCTTTGTGCGCGAGCCCGACTCGCACTTGGCCGGTTTTATTAAAGTTACTAATATGTTTCCATAAATGCGGTCAGTTATATATTGAGATTAAACACTGTCAACATTTTATTTCTTCTGAAAACAAATTTTACACTGTTTGGTCTTTACCTACTAATACCAGAAATCAAACAAGAAATGTAGGTCTAGTACATACTGCCAATTAAGTTTCTCTAATTCTTCAAACTAGTTAGTAGTTGAAGAAAGAAAAGCAAAGATGTGCCCACACCCATTTCGTCATATTGAACCTCACGCGTTTGCCTCCATGACATTTACTGGTTACCCGCGTTAGTTTGGACGTTCACATTCCAGCTGATAACTCGATTGCTTGCGATACCGTGAGAACAATGCCATTGACGACTCGTAGTAATGCATTTACATGTTAAACACGTTATGGAAACAGAATTCTTTGTTTCCAAAGCGGATTGCGAAAGTGTTGAATAGTTCTGGAGCAACGAACCGAGCGTCTTAAGTAATAGGAGCCAAAGTAGATACATTGTAGACGAAGATCGAAAATATAACCCCTATCTTTGAAATCTTCTATTTTATAGTTGCACGAGTTGAATAAATATTTATAATTGATTGTTTCTCGGATTAAAATATAAAAATATCAATTCTTAGTATTTCTAATGACCAACCAGGAGTATAAACGTCGACACTATCCAGAAATAAAATCACAAACGCTTTAAATCTTGACCTCATTTCTTTTTAGGTCGCTTACGACTCCAGTTTATAATAAATAGAAATGTTTTCATATTTCTGTGTTAGCATAACTTCAATTCTGAATTTATCATCGGCAACGATAACACGAGAAAATATCATAGATAATGATATGAAAAATATTTGTGATGTTATGACTAGGTAAGCAGTATATTCCTCTGGATATAACACAAGCATTATCTTTAGTATTTTATTCCTTTGAAGATAAAACTACCTTTATCTTGAATATTTTTGTAAGACATTCGAATTCGCTTCTTCGATGAATTTTTTTCATAGATATTTCATTTTCATCTTAAAATAATAAAAACCATTTCGTACAATACATTACCAGCTACAATTTTGAACAATGATTGAAAGTAAAATAAACATTCGAAGTATTCCACATCGTTTCACATTGTTTTCATTAACGAATCTACAATAATTAGATCCGTTGAGAATTGGCCGATTTCCGAGATATCACAGCCCAATAGCTAGTGATAGCCCAAATATTCAGCCGGCGTTGCGACCTTGTTTTCATTTTCGTTCAGCGATCACCGAATGTCACGACTCGGTTATTGAAGTCATCGATAAATGACATAATACAATTATACAAAGCAAACAGCCGAGTGCAGCGGAATGAGCAAGTATTAGAGCTGGCGCGCACGAGCAACTTTGTCTCCGCAACTATTTTGTCTCTCCCATCAATTTGTATGGGGAGTTGCGTCGCTACGTGCGCGCACTTTCATACTAGCCCATAGGTGGGAGAGACAAAATAGTTGCGGAGACAAAATAGTTGCGGAGACAAAATTGCTCGTGCGCGCACTGTCTAAGAGCGTATACGCACCATGCGGGTAGCCGTCCGGCTGACCGCAAGCACAATTATGTACGTAATATTCATTTCTATGCGCACTGTGCGGTCTGCGGTAGCCGCATCGCAGTGCGCATAGAAATGAATATTACGTACATAATTGTGCTTGCGGTCAGCCGGACGGCTACCCGCAATGCGGCTACCCGCATAGTGCGTATACGCTCTTAGAGTGTATACGCACTATGCGGGTAGCCGCATTGCGGGTAGCCGTCCGGCTGACCGCAAGCACAATTATGTACGTAATATTCATTTCTATGCGCACTGTGCAGTCTGCGGTAGCCGCATCGCAGTGCGCATAGAAATGAATATTACGTACATAATTGTGATTGCGGTCAGCCGGACGGCTACCCGCAATGCGACTACCCGCATAGTGCGTATACGCTCTTACAGTACCATTGCGAGCCGGAGGTGCACGTGTAGATATTTTTAACCTGCTCCATATGTTGCATACGTCTTAAAAATTAAACAAGTGCTTATAATAGACAATACGCATACTTCTTACAGGCGTTTATCTCGCTCTCTAAGGCCCTTTAAATTGAAATAACGACACCTAGGATTCGTATTTATTAATCGGATTCGTGTTTCATAACAGTGATCAAGTGCCTTTTAATCAATATGCAAATCGATGAATACCAATCTTCATGTTTATGGGGCTGACGACATTGACCGCCCCAAATTATGAAGCCATAAACGATTTAACAATACCGAGTTAGTCACAAAACAGCACCAACTATAGCAATCAATAATACGTAATCCTCTGTCCATAATACATAGAATAATAGCAATTGTTCATATAACATTAAAATTAGTTTTTACCCCATTAATAATGACCAAGCATCATGTGCGCTTTGAATGACACACGCCAAATAGACATTCGCGAGCCATCCGATACACTGAACATCTTCCCAGACGGGAATAGTCGCATCCCTGGCCTGGCTACCGTCCATAATGAATTAAATAACAAAACGCCTTAACTATCAACGATCTCTAATCGATTATATATCTTAACCCCCAGCATTTAAGTCGATAATCATACGAAATCTACAAGGCGTTTGGCTGTAGTTTAGTCTATGACACGGATATATGCGTCTGTCCCTTACGTAATTCTAGTAGATGAACTCAATACGTCACTATAACTCTTCCGGAAGATGGATCTTGCATTTAAGTTGGTCCTATCGCAGTTTATTACAATAAGTACAAGGTCGCCGTGACCTTGCATTTGAACAGTGTCATGACTTTATTGGTTGCACCTTCTCTTACTTTCACCTGTCCATAAACTTTGAGTGTATTTAGATCTTCTGTTTCAGATACTTGTGTTTTATTAGGTGAATCTTTATCTGCAATCTTTCCATAATTTACTTTAAACAATTATACAAAATCATATAGATAATAAATTCACTTGATTACGAAATGATTTCGACGACTTCAAATACATTAAACACAATTTTGGGTCAGTTCATTGAATTTTATTAGGTAAATAAAACATTAATTACTTTAATTAAAGGAAGTTTGTGTCAAGATAAACACAGTTTCAGGCAGATGAATAAAAAGCAACAGTTATTTTTAAACTATCGTACGGTTTGGTAAAAATGTCTTGAACGTTATAAGGCTCGGTAAGTCTTTGAAAAATATGGCAAAGTTAACTTTATTTTTAACCGACTTCAAAAAACGGAGGAGATTATCAATTCGGCCGGTATATTTTTTTAACTTTAAAGAAACAAATAAATGACCATTTTCCAAAGCGCTCGATACCTCCTCGAAAAAAAAATCAATTTGTAAAAGAATTGGTAACAAGAAATGATAACTGTGTTAGCATGACAACGTCCAATTTTAGGACATTTCATAACCTTTTAGTGCACGCTGCCTAACTTGGCGACACCTTTTGCGTAACTCGTGCGTGATGCCTCGTTTAGGAAGCTAGCAACCTCATGACATGGAGAATTATATTTAGCAATGTTTACGATAATAATTTAGCGTAAGATGGCCAATATGTCAGGACAATTCATATGATGATGTGAAGCTAAAATAAGATGGTTACAAACTACAGTATCACAAATTATCAAGAAAATCCATAAACAAAGCCAAAAAAATGAAATCCAACAAACCTAATAATTAACATCTTATAGTCCGATCACAATAAATAAACAGTACTGTACATGCATCTACAAGGCATGTACCCATATTATATCAAACGCTTCTAAAGAAGCAGAGCACTTTCGTAACATATTAAGTACAAAGCTCTTTATCGTTTGCATAATATCATTGACGAGATGCCAAAGAAGTCAACGTATTCCTGTACCGACAAAATAAACATAAACCAGTTCAATCGCTTTGCATTTTACAACAACACCATTAAAACAAGGCTATCGTTTTAATGCACATTCTTGGAATAGCACTTATATGATAGATATCTACCTCTCTTTTCAATTTAAATTCTTATCCCTTTCGAATTACGGATACCTAGTAAAGCTTTGGTCTGGTGATCATGACGCACAACGCTGAGGTATGCGCCCCAACGCAGCGTCACGACGCAGCATTTACCGTCCCTGCGGAGAGGTGGTCAGTTGATTTTGCCGCAGCTACCAAGGTAGACGTGAACATGAACAATTTTGCTGTAATTATCAAACTTTTATGTTTTTTGTCTTTATTTTTATATAAAGAAGGATAGCTGCGAACTAATTCTATTAAATTGTCTTCGAAAAAATTCATATTGTCGCATTCATATATGCCGTGTCGCATACCCGCACACCGCAGTGTTCAATCGAGAATGACGCCGCGCTGTGCGGGAGTACACCTCCCCACTCACCGCGCTTGCCCTTCGCCGCTGACGCGTACTGCGACGGAACACGAGAACATTGTCGACGTTTTTCATATGATTGAGTGTCCGGCATCGCAAACCGCATACCTCAGCGTTGTGCGTCAAGATCACCAGACCAAAGCTTTAGGTATCCGCTTTCTAGTATAAGCTGAAAATTATTAATTGCGTCCCACGAGCTAGCATGTAGAAATTTATTAAAAAAAGTAACGACCCTTAGAAATTAAATCAAACACTAGAAAATACTCTTTTACCTTGAATAACTGCCGTGATTTTATTTTTACTGATGAGATAGTCCTTATTCGCGAAATTCTACACTAGTACTACTATTTCTATAGTTTCAACGTTACTTGAAAATAAAGTGTCCATAGTAAAAATCACGCTTTAGAGACATGAGATTTTCAACAAACAACAGGTTTGTAAACATACTTTAAAGATTCTTGGCAAAATTTCCTCCTATTATTCATTCACTTTATCTTTGCATTACATTAATTTGCTGTTGGTACAATTACAAGAAAAATAGAATTATCCTGTTCCATATACTTTACTTTAAATACTTGATAACCACTGTTTCTGGATTAAGGACATTAAATATGTGAGGGGACAGGAAAATCTAACTAATGAACTTGATAAAGTACTTGGCTGGATTAACATAAGTATTACAATAGGAAATATAAATAGAATCATATTTTTAACTTTACAAACAATACGCATAGTGACAACTATATGAGTTAATTATAGCTTAAGCACTCTGTGACTAACTTCTTCAGAATTGGAGACAAAAACCACAAATCTATGCTTATCTTCATTGGATGCATGAACCCAGGCGGAAATTGCAGTTTTCCTGCCAAATTTACGTTCCATTTGCCGTCTCTTCTAAATTTATAAATTGAGACTAAGTTGTCAAAGGCAACCCAGAACTGATGTCTAATATTTTGTCGCGTGGGCAGGGCCGTTCACCCTAGAACCCTGACTAACCGACTTGCTTTTGGATCCATTCCAAATAAGTCTATAAGACCGAAAAGGCAATATCAGTTTTGTTAAGCACCTGCCTCGCCTTACATCATCAGAAATATGATGATATTATTAATTCTTACTACTATGTTATATAGTAAGATTTATAATTTTTTTAATAGTAGTATTTATATATACTAAGCTTAACGTTCGAAATAACCTTAGAACCTCATTATTTTGAAAATTCAAGTTAAAGAATTCATATCAATGTTGATATGAAACTGAGCTGCGCAGTTACAATGAAACATAACACCAATAATTTCACGACGCATCTCAATCTACAGATTTATTGACTGCACATACAATGCGTTTGAAACTAAATCAGTCTCCTAACACGACACCATACACATGCCAATGGAAACGTGATATACCATTTATAATAGCCGTAATAGTCTGTAATGAGCAATTACATAGTCACAAGTAATCGAGAGTAACATTCGACCTTGTATCTCGTGAGGATTCATCACAGTTGCCGAGCTAATCTTATCTGATAACGTCAATGGCAAAGTGAAGTACAATGTTTTTGTCTATTGGGAAGTTAAAGATTGAGACGACTGTAGTCAAAAGTTAAAACAATGTCCTTGATTTGATACTTGTGATTCTGCTGCCACAATGCATACAAATGAATAGTTTGGAATTAGAATTTTAAATTTTGAGAACTTTAATTACTTACGAACTTAAATTCGGTAGCTCTTAATTATATAAATTAATTATAATGCATAGAAACAGAATTGCGCAATAACTCATAAATATTAACAATGGATGCAGCCAGTAAGATGCACACATAGATGAAACAAATAGAGGAAATTCTATGGGCAAGTTACAAAGCTTGTCTTTATAAAGGCACATAATATAATAATATGTAGATTTTAAAACAGAATACTTGTAGTACCTTGTTGATAAAATAAATATGTATTGGTTAACAAATTTGTATAGCGATGATGTTAACAATTCCAAAATATACAGTCACGTGATGAATTAGGTATCTTGACAAGATGCATGCAAGTAAGAGATTTTTCGTGAAAGTATAAGTTAGTGAGAGGAATGCGCTTAAAGGCAAAATACCCGTCCGCCTGTTAACGTGGAATTTAGGACAGTGAGTGCAATTCTGAGGAAACCGCAACATTGGCTAGGTCGCAACCTAGGTATAGGCAATATTGAACATAATTATTCTCTTACAAATAATTAATGAACATATTTGGAGTTTATAGACTTGAGGATACACAGCCTATTTGCTTTCGATAAAACGGACACATAAAACAATACATAGTAAAGTTTGTTAAAATAACATACTTAGGACACTTAAAATTATATTTATCTGTGAAATATAATGAAAGTGGTGATTTTGAAAAAAATATTAAACAAGGCAGACTTAAAGCATTAAAACATGATAACACTTTTTCTAGAGAAGGCACTTCCCAGGTTCATGACGCAATAAATCTTAAGTGTCCTACATCTGAGAGCTATTAATAAACACAAAATTCACGGTTGCTCGGAAGAATTAAACGCAGCACAGGTGTGGTTTGTAATTAAGATATTATCGCGGAGCCACGAGGGAGTCGTAAATCCGATGATTTATCTACAAAGTGCGAATAGATGGTATTTCTGATCGTTGTCAGAAATAATTAAAAACCTCTTAGCGCTATTCATTTGAGAGAAAATTGCTTCCTAACACGATTATGAAATTGTAAATTGAATAAATAGTGCGGTAGAATGATTTGTTATTATAGTTCTCACCATGCAAGAATATTGTGGTAGGCGAACGTTGAATTTATTAAAATTATAGCTTCTAATTCATTTTAATAGGTTCTTTTAATCAAGATACTGAGATACTATCTAAAGGAAAAGGCAGACGAGAAACCCCAACAAATCTGCAAGATACACATCGTGTTATAGTAAGTAGTGGCACGCGAAGATATGCATGCATGTGTGTCACAAGTCACAACCGCATTGCATGCAGATATTCGCCATTAACTCCAACCTAAAGTGTGTCGTGAAGAAACGAGCGAGGTGCGTGCGCGCATAATTTTAGCATTTTTTTATTTAATAATAGTCCGGAACGAGACGGTTGTAAGCTATTGATACGAAAGTGGACCAATTGGCAAGCGCCGTAGGAAGTGGGCGAATTGTGACGAAACTTGTCGTAATATCGGCATTCGGCACACTATTACATGCACTACTCCGAATTGTACCACCCGCGTCTCTTGTTCTAATGACACTTTTTGAGTTTGAGATTGGTGTAGTTCATTGGTTTTCACGGAAAAAGCGTTACACAATAAGACGTCTCGGACATTAAAATTCTATTTCATACCTACTTGGCATAGGTAAGGTAATGGCGCTCTGAAAGTATCTGATAAGCACTGCCAGGAAAAAATTACATAATAACATTTCTTACGGTCAATATTGAAAAATTTAGAGGGTTATAAAATTGTTGTCTGAAGAATTAAGACAAGAGCAATAAACCTAATTCTTTAGTTGTAATAAAAAAGGGAGGCTTTCGCCTAGCAAGTGTTTAATGTAAGATTCAAACGGAATTAAAAATAACGCAAAAATAATCTATCGTCAATGTGAAGCGCATATTACAACAATATACGTAAAAGCTATAGGTACCTACCTATGCCATCCAATTTTGAAGTCGGTCGAGTGTTTTCGGCAATATCCTATATTTTCCCAAAAACTTTCACTTTACAAATATAAACAAACAGACATATCAATCAAAAAGCATCAAAGCTCACGTAAATGAAATAATGAATCCTCCAAGCGATTCCATTATGACACTCAACAATCATACAAATCGCTGCGTTTATTCATTGTTTCTGTAAATCACGGTATATTGCTTAATATGCCCAATGAAAGTGCTTGCTTGTAATCTCCGTGGGCGTCGCGTGGGGTGGCTTAGCTGAGCCGTGGGTGACAAGGACACGGCCCACGGTGGCATTGGGATGTTTGATTTGTTACAATATTGTAACGTTTATGCAGTTCTATTTGGGTGCTCTAAATCTAAAAGATTAGTTGAGGAAATGGGAAAAATGAATATGGAGTAACGGTGAATGGATTGCTATTTGCTGCATGTAGGTAGGTACTCTATGATTATATTATATACCATTTTGTTGATATTACAGGACAAAAAGTTTTCAATTTAACTAAATTCTAATGTTCAACTTGGCCAACCCATTCAAATTATTTATCTTTTATAAGATTTACTCAAGTCATATTATTATAGCTACTTGTCATATGATACCTATGCTATGTTTATAGTTCGATATGTCCTAAAACGAGCACCTGAAATGTCCTAAATGCAGGTCAATTAAGATAAACAAAGTAGTTGCACGCTTAATGTTATCTGTATGATGTCATAGGTTAAAGACCTTACAAATCGTTCCAATACTGTATAAGCAGGATATAATATCGTATGACAATATATTATGCAAAATCTCTTGTTATTCAATAATAACATGCATAGAGTTACTTTTAGACTAGAGTAGATAATTTTTGAAACAAAAAAAAATCGCAGTCGGATGAAACCCATTAGAAAAGGAGGGGAATATGATGAAAATTAAAGGAAAAATAAATTACGGTCAATCCGAGTTCGGGAAAAGGGAGGGGGGAGCTTTTAAGAGAAAAAAATGGTTTCTCTTGATTTCCGACAAAACTACAAGTCCTACGGAAAAAAGTTCAATGGCAAAGTTGTAGATAATAAAAAGATCTACAACTTTTGTATTGACAATTTTTTCACATAACCTCAAAATTTAGGTGAAAAATTCAAAAAACCAAGTTTTTGGTTTTTTATTTTTATCTACTTCAAAATTTATTTTTTTTCTACGAAATTTGGTGGAAACTTGCTTTATTATGTCCCAAATACACTGTAATTTATTTGACTGAAAATAGTTATTTTTTCGCCTTATTTTGAATTAATACCAAAAAAACAACCTAATTTTCAATCGAAAAGTCACCCGTCAAAATATCAGCTTTTTTCAAAAACTTGGGGAGCCTTTTATTCATTGAAATCTCTACTTTCATATGGTGTAAAAAAAATAAACATTACCATAGTAAACGTTCTCAGAAAATGCATACAAACAGTGTGAAAATGAGCTTTTACTAAATCAGGCACACTTCTCAAACTACCTGAAATGTTTTTATCGACATCATTTTGCTTTTGAATATGCTGTAAAATATTATACTTAGAACAGATAATTTTTTTTCTTTTGAAATATTACCGAAAAGCCGATACAAGAGAAGATATAGAGTTCGAGAAGTGTGCCTGATTTAGTAAAAGCTAATTATGACACTGTTTGTAAGCATTTCCTGAGAACATTTACTATGGTAAGGTTTATTTTTTTTACACCATATAAAAGTAGAGATTTTGATGAATAAAAGGCTCCCAAAGTTTTTGAAAAAAGCTGATATTTTGACGGGTGACTTTTCGATTGAAAATTAGGTTGTTTTTTTGGTATTAATTCAAAATAAGGCGAAAAAATAAATATTTTCAGTCAAATAAATTACAGTGTATTTGGGACATAATAAAGCAAGTTTCCACCAAATTTCGTAGAAAAAACATAAATTTTGAAGTAGATAAAAATAAAAAACCAAAAACTTGGTTTTTTGAATTTTTCACCTAAATTTTGAGGTTATGTGAAAAAATTGTCAATACAAAAGTTGTAGATCTTTTTATTATCTACAACTTTGCCATTGAACTTTTTTCCGTAGGACTTGTAGTTTTGTCGGAAATCAAGAGAAACCATTTTTTTCTCTTAAAAGCTCCCCCCTCCCTTTTCCCGAACTCGGATTGACCGTAATTTATTTTTCCTTTAATTTTCATCATATTCCCCTCCTTTTCTAATGGGTTTCATCCGACTGCGATTTTTTGGCACTTTTTATTATTTTTAAAGGGATCTACCCCAGTGTATTTATAAGAGAGAACTTTTATAGCAATATAAGTACATTATATTTTGAAAGAATCGAATAGAACTAAAATAAAATATGAATCTATCAACTGAAACCGACGATAAATTTTTCGTTCCTCTAATCCACCGTTTCATTTTTCCGTAACTACCGTATAGTTAGTTAATCAAACATTTAGATACAAAACTATGGTGAAGGTTAGAGCCTGAGAGATAAGATTAAAATCAATGTAAACGTTGAGCATTGTGAGATTTAGTAAAATTTATCTTCACAAGCTTGAATAACCCGTTAAAATTAATTGTAGTTGTAGTTTTGGAGTAAAATCTTTGAATTTGGGCAAACGACACATCAATGAAATTCCAGAAAAAGTATATTTATTAATACATTTACCTAACTGTGGTGATTATTTTGCACACATACGCACTTATCTATTTACAATATTAATAGATTTGTGGACATTATCAGTCTCGACTCGTCTCAAACGAGGACGTAGAAAGTGCTCTTGACAAAGCCAAAATGACCTTACACTGGGTGAGAATTTGCATTATAAACATATGGCCACTTTCAAATAGCCCACCGATGTCTGATAATTGGTTCTACTAGCTGTGCCCCGCGGTTTTACCCGCATTACTCCGGTGGGTCAGCGTGATGATATAATATAGAGCCTATAGGCTTCCTCGATAAAGGCTATCAAACACTGAAAGAATTTTTCAACTCAGACCAGTAGTTCCTGAGATTAGCGGGTTCAAGCAAACAAACAAACTCTTCAGCTTATATTGTGGATATGGTTTACTACTCGTATTATCAACATTTATGTGCTCTTCCCATGACATAGACTGGTATTTGTTTATTGTATTTCGCATTGCGTAGAAGATTAGCATTGTGACTTTGATGATACTGCCGCGGAATGTTCCTGGAATGTTAGTGTCTATTATATTATGCTCTATGCATGGGAATTGGGAGGTAACTTATTATACTATTTTACATGTATAACTGTTCTACTGTACATATTATTTTTGGTAAATCCTTCCTGAGGAATTAAGGATTGAGATGAAGTATCCTCATCTAGTTTTATTCTTACTTAAATATCGAAAAAAAAGTGTAATGAACTGTAATTTGTATAGTAAATAATTTGAAATATTAGCCAAGGAAAATATTTTCGATTCAAACAAATTTTTCCTCCGGGCTCCGACATATGAACTAGCAAAGTTGAAACACTTTGCTACAGATAAACTATTACCTATGTTATGATGAAGAAACGGTTAATTTTATAGCATTATATTTGTATTATAATAATTAAAACGAATTATTCAATCAGTTTTTATAGATCGGTTATGATATTCCTCACGACACGCGCTCAATACTCGATACCCAACGTGAAAGAAAGAGGTATCGTATCGTTATTCATATGCAATTTTATTCCAGTTAATTTATTCCATTAGAACACCACTAATTACCATTTGCGGCTACAAACATTACGTGATTTATCTATTGTAATTTTCTTTAAGAATACGAAAATAAGTAACGAGTGCAAAATTCCTTTTATGGATATAACACGTTCATTTATCGAATACTAATGTGATATAGATTCTAATAATAGTGTTAAGCTATTGCATAGCTTCTATCGCGGGCCTTGAGCGCGGGGACCGAATCGAGAAATTCCGTAACGAAAAAACCTCACGCTCCCCACTCCGACGGGCTCGGAGGTGTGGCTTGAAGGCATGCTATGCAATAGCTTTACCGCGGCAGTCCCCGAGTGCCACACATCTTTTTTTTTATTAATAAATGCATGATAGTTATGAAATTAACATCTATGATAGTCAGAGGCGTTCCCATGTCGACGTAACGATAGATTGTTAGATTGTTCAATCGCTATTGTGTCCTACCCATAACCCATTGAAGAGTTCAAATATATTCAGCATGTATTATAGAAATAATATAGATTATAGGTAGTAGGACCTACGTACACGACGGAGCTAAACGTCCTTTGACGATGGCCTTGATATTATTTTAATTGCATGTGGAAATTGGAATGATGTTGACTAATAAATAATAATATTAAAGTTTTAATAAAAATCGAAGTTTCTCGCAAAAGTAAACATTCTAAAAATTCCAGATATATACTATATAGGTTAATGCTGCGTGCATTTTCAATCACTTATTGACCCATGATCTAAGAGAAATGTTTAGTCTAAAATCTAAATTCTTCGATCATTCTGTAAGATTCTATCCAGTAATCGAAGACTGGACAAATTAGTACTTATATAATTTTAAGAGTTCGCTATAATAATTTTCTATTAACAAATATTATCCAAAAGTGGGCAAGTAAAAATGTCGAAAAGAGCTAGACGCGTAGGTGATCGCCGGCCACTTGATAAACACGATGATATCACAAACCGGTTACCACCGGCCCCGTTATGGTGACGAGAAATTCCTTCTGACCATTAGATTTCTTAACTTTCTTCTTGTTTTCGGGTTCTGCCACTTATACACAACCTTACATGCAAGAAATGAGTGATATCTCAATGATGGAATGCTTTTGGTATAAGTAGTTTCCCGCCAAAAAATGGTGGCTTTGAAATATATGTAGCTACTATATATTTTACTAATCTTATGTTTTAGATTTGGATTTTTGTTTCAATTTTATCGCCTACTAGCGGTCCGCCCCGGCTTCGCCCGTGGTACATGTTTACGTTTTCTCGACATAAGAACCATCCTCCTACTTCAAGGAATATAATAAAAAAAGAATTATCGAAATCGGTTCAGCCGTTCTCGAGTTATGCGCTTACCAACACATTTTGCGATTCATTTTTATATATAAGAAGATAATCGCCTCTAAACATTACATTTAAAAAGGTTAATCATTCATATTCTTGTAATCTTGTGCATCTTCACTTTAAATATTTATTTGTGAGATAATTTGTCACACTTTATTATCTGCATCATTCTATTATGCACTACACCTAGCACACACACACTCACATGCAAGTACATAACAAATGACCTTAGTAAGACTACTTTCAAAGTTAAATATTATGAAGTATTTCCATCCACATATCTATTAATATAAACATTCATTAACTATATACTTAAACAAATGTGTGGGATTGAATTCTAAGTCAAGATTTCCTCAACAAATTTGCAATAATTTAAAAATTATAGCAACATTACCATATTTAAACAGCTATAAAATTTTATTTAATAACTTGAGGCCTTTTATTATTTAAGATCTTACATAAATGGAAGTTCATTATAAATGTGCTTAATATTTTGTAATTTATATTGCTCGAAATAAAATTTATTTAGATATTAAACTGGTTTTGAAAATACATATAACTTTTGTTTTCTTTTTAAGTTTATAGGTTGGGTGGTTTATATAATAATTCATTGTCTCTAAGATTATGCTTATATTTTTTTCTTGTTTTATAAAATTTTCTTTATTTGAGTAGTTCAATTTTTACCCTACAACTGCACACAAAAATATTTAACACATAATTATGTTGAGTAAGGTAAATTTGTACTAACTTAAATATTGTAATTCAGTTGAAGCTATTTTTGGTAATAATAGCATTGTTGCAGTGTAGCAAAAAGAGATAAATGGATTCAATGTCATTATGACTTGAAATCAACTCATTTTTTGCAGCTACTAACGGAGATCATATACCGTTTATCACAAATAATTGGTGATCTTGTAACTATTGTGTGACCGTCAACGTTTTTTTGTGAGAATGCTAACATTAAATGCAAAAAATTGTTTAGTCATTAGATAATGACATACCTTCCTATGTTTTTATTAAAATTATACTCAGAAAATAATCTGTTTATTTCATGTTAGGTAAGATTTGCCTGGTTTTCAAATATATAAAACAACTGCATGTTTAGCTCTGCATAAAATTATGATAGTTAAGATTTTAAAGAAAGATAGTTAATTTTTCTTTAGTTTCAATGTGATTATTTTTGTTCCTATATAGTTCAGCTTAACCTTTTATTTATCCATGTGCTCTCTCTTTATATTTAACATGCAATTGGCAGTGTTTGCACCGGCCTATGGGCTTCTTGCCAAATAGGGTCAACATCCTACTATGTATGCCAAATATTAGCCAAATTTTACAATTTGTAATAATTTTTTTTCTCATTTTATATAATGATAGAAATGTTTATATTACTAAATGTATCTGCAGCTTCTTGCCCCAAATAAATATTAACAAGTCACAAAAAAATGTGTGTTAAATAAAAATAGACGAAATAGAAATAACTTTTGTATGAACTATGTGTCTGTTACGCTGACTAATGCTATCAGAACTATAAATAAAATTGGCATTAATATAACAATTTTCTCGCATTTGATGTTTTAGATCTTGATGCAATAACTGTGTCAAACTTTATTTTAATTTCTTAAAAAATCGTGACATCTCAATTTCAGTCCAAATTTATCACAACCGGTGCGTACTATAAATAGGCAGCTGCGTACCCTGGAAACCAGCTCATCTAAACTAAAGCACTGAGCACTCTAAACGATACGTCAAGTGACAAAGAAGTCAGCTGAGTGTGTAAACAAGGATTACGTCGCGTATTTTACTTCGATACGATTCTACAGGTTATCAACAGGTGAAATTCGACCTTTAGTGAAATTGCGTACGGGTTTTATAACTCGGAGATCCGGTAGCATTTCATGCCAAACGCAAGTTCTCTCAGAAGCACACTTTCACATCATTTGCAGATGAAAAATTGAACACAATCACCTGACACAGTAGTAAGATAAAACGATAAATACCTTTTCCTTCGCCCGTCCGGCGTGTTTTTGCACTGTTTTCGCTATTAACGCACCTTTACTTTCTGCCATTTTATCACTGTTTCATTACCAATCGTCTTTATTTTTATGCACTATCAAACTGCAACTGTTTTGGTTGCAGTGTCCTGTCACACGTCAAAATCCAGAGGCTGTAAAATTGTGAACACTCAACACTGACTTGACGCGAGTTTCCACTCTGACGGCGGAGAGCTGAAGACCAATTGTGACAAATTCTTGTATATAGTTTCTAATATTGTCACTAGATGGCGCTCCAATATTTAAAGTTGTCACATAAGCAAACTAGATGGCAGTGTGGCATAAAATTCTAATGATAAAAATTAATTAATGAATTGCGTATGCCTTTTTATATAATTATAATGGTATTTATCATAAATATATTAAATAAAACCTGTGAATAAAACATATATTCTATGTTTTATTTTAATATAATAAAAACGATTATTGTTTTTGAACGAAAATAACAATGTTGCCATTTAATATATTTTGCCATATTCTAAGTAATTTAAACAACAAATCGTCACATGCCTCATACTTATCGAATTGTAAAAGGATCTTCGTCTAAAGTTTACATAATTAAAGTTGGGTTTTTGCATAAAAAAGACGTTGTTTTTAAGTTAATTTGTTCGGATTTTATTTTTACTTAATTTTTTTAAGGTATCACATAAAATATACCACAGAAATACAAACTGTACATAACTAATGGTAAGTACAAATTTTCATCTGTGAATGTGGCAAGACAATACCAAATTAGACGTTTGTTTTTGTTTTGAATTTTCAATTTTCAAAAACGTTCGGTTTTCTGTTTTCATTTCATCAAGTCTTTTGCTAGATTATTATCAAATATATTGTTATTAATTCCTAATTTTCATTCCATCTGATGCTGTAATCATGGTAATATATATATATATATTTTAAATATTTATTTGCGTCACATAGGAAGAAATATTCAACTTGCACTACATAACGTTACGTTGATTGTCTTCGCAGGAGGCTAAAACAGAATTACAGAAAAATGCGATTGCCGAAGCTCGTCGTAAAGAACTTGAAGCTTTCCAGCGAGCTCTAGATATACAATGGTTGAACAGCCGTATGGAGGACGGCAGGATGGGCCGCTGTCTTGCGCTCATACAGAAAGAAGCAGAAATGGAAAAAGATTTTCAAGAGGTGAATACAGAAATATTGTATAATATATTCTATACAAATATGGCTTTGTCATAATCTTTTACCATTTGCTAGATTTTAATTTGCATAAAAATATCTTTGAAGGCAGGAATGTATGTATATAGAAAGACGAATCTATGCTATTATGTACAATAGAAATGTTTACTAGTTTTCAAAGGAAGTTTCAAGACTACAAGTTGATAAATACTATATTGCAGAGAACAGACCACGCAGCAATAGTAAACGCTAGAGCGAACAAGGAAATGGCTCTGGGTATTGAAATAGCCAAAGTGCGCCGTGAAGAGGCCTGTGAATTGCTCAGACGGCATTACTTGCGTGAACGAGATCCGAGTTTACGAGAGCTTAGCAAGAAGTTACATGCTGGCTATGTACGCAGAGATCTGCAGCAGCAGATACTGCACAATCAGTATAGAAAACTACAGGATAAGGTCACAAATTTAATACTTTTCTTTGTACATTTTTTGCATGTAGTTGACTCATGGTTAAATTTTTTTTCTTTTTTTTTTCGTGCTGTCCTTGGGAAGATTGAATATTTATGTTGGTAAGTTTATTCATTACTAGCTTTCTGTCCGCGGCTCCGCCCGCGTTGTTTAAAACCTAATAAAATATATTGTACTAAAACCTTCCTCGAGAACCACTCTATCTATAAAAAAAAAAGACGGGTTGCACTCCGGGAGTGCCGGCAGAAGTGAAAACTTGATTATTAAAGTTGAACATGTTTGATATTTTGGAATGGTATCCGTCTTACGCTTAATCGATCAGGTCACGTGTCCTGACGCGAGTTTAAGATTTTATACCCATTACAGAAAAAGTGCTCAACGCCGCTCAAGAAGTTTTCACTTCAAACAACTGCATCAAAATCAGTTGCTAGTTTTAAAGATTTAAGCATACATAGAGACAGAGAAAGCGACTTTGTTTTATACTATGTAGTGATACAATATGTAATAATGGGATAATTCCCATCATATTAAGTTTATTCATTCCTTTTTTGTTCTGATGGCCAATGTGCCAATTAATAATTATTGTTGTATAATTTCGATGAAGATCTTTAACGTCAAAAATAATTTAAATATATATTGCAGGCAGAAGAAAACGCAGCAAACCGAATCCTCGCGAAATCCCTCTCAAGTGACATAGAAGCAAGGGAAAAAGAAGAAAAGGATAAATTAGAGAAAGACACAAAATACCGTCTGCAATTACAGCAGCAGTTAGTTAATAGACAGCGGCAGAAACAGTGCGAGTTTGAAGAAATGCTCATTGAAAAGAAAATGCTAGAGGATATTGAAAGGACTATAGCTGATGAGGATCAGAGGTTTGTTACTTTGTAACATTCTAGGATGATTGAAGAATGTGTGATAGATTTTTAAATTTGAAAGTAAAATAATCCATACTTATTTTATAATGCTGAAGAGTTTGTTTGTTTAAACGCGCTAATCTCGGGAACTACTGGTCCGATTTGAATAATTCTTTCGGTGTTAGATAGCCCATATATCGAGGAAGGCTATATATTTATATCATCTCGCTGGACTCTCGCTCACCAACAGGAGCGGAGCACTGCGGGTAAAACCGCGGGCACAGCTAGTATTGAATATATACCGAAAAAGAAAGTATTCAAAGTATTTTAAATTCCATCCCTTCAATTTATTATTTGTATTTTGTACATATTATCAAAATTACATACTTTTAATTAGCGTGTGTGGCACAAATATCAATGACAAGGAGTACTTATTAAATCGAAAAATGCTTAATTGAAAAATTATTATTCCAGAGAATTACAACAGAAACGCGAACAAATGGAGAAGTGTCGTCGCGAAATGGTCACATTCAAAAAGGCGCGCGAAGCGTGGAAAGAGAAACAAAAAGAAATGCTTGTTATAGAAGAGAGGAATATCGAGAAACAAAGGAAAGACGCGTCTGATAGGAGTTCGGCGATGTAAGTGAGATTATGTTATAATTGAAAATATCTTGGATATCTTACACAAATGATTACAATGTATTGTAGTAATATTTTTTAATGATTTTTTTTGACGTTCAAATTCCAGTTGAGTCCAGGCTGATTTGCAATAATAATAAAAAAAAATGTGTGCGTGTACTAGCGTACACACGTAAGAAGTGAAACTTCTTTATGACCTTATTTTTCAAAAAATAACTTACTCTATGCAACTTTACACAGAAATACGTCAAATCACGCGTGGTAGGGATAAGAAAAAGATGGCGCGTAACGGAAAAATGTTACACTAAATTTTTTTCCAACCCCGATAAAGAAGTTTCACTTCAATAGTGTATTTTACATCATAATTCGTAAAGTATTGCACTGCTACATGCCTGATGATAATAGAATTGTTTAAATTGGTCTAGTTACTAGGACATTTAAGTTAGCTAGCAAATAATGTATTAAATAAACAATAACAGCATTTCAATGATTTTAGTATAGCAGAAAGAGAAAGAAAGATGAGAGAGAGGGATGAGTTGACTCAAAAAATTGCTGCTAAAATATTAGCCGAAGAGGTAATTTAATTTGTTTTACTCTGTAAAAATTTAAGTACGGTAAATCTAAAGAAATATAGTTTAAAATTATTTTGCACTAGATTGTATAAAGGTTTTATTTTTTTTAATATTTCCACCTCACATTAAACTTTACCAAATTATGAAAATGAAATTACTTATGTTTAAAATTCAATAGAATTTTTATTTCAATTAAGGGCCGATTTTTCAATGCTTGGATAAAACTTATTCGTCGAATAATGTATAAAACTACCATTTTAAAAACGTGTTCTTATTGCCCGTATTTGACAGTTTACGTGATATTTGAATATTATCGTGTAATACTTTATCCCATCAAAAACATCCTGTAAAAAACCCAAGTCTCGCAGCTCAGTCTTTCTACCGTCAAAAGTTGTGAGATCCATGTAATACCAAGTCGGTTAATCTATTTAGTGTCTACTTGAAGGACCTTCTGTCTTAAGTTATTACATAAGTTATTATCATGCCAATATTAAAAATATTTAACGTTTTAAACAAATAGATCGACTTGGACATCGCTTGATTTCATTATTAGTATGTATCACACTACACAGCACGACGGGCCAGCGACCAACAGGAACGAGAGTTTCAATCGCGTGAGGCGCGAGAGACTAAAGAATCTAATATAATATTGTAATATTCATTTTGTTTTCATGCGATGTCCAAGTCGATCTATTTGTTTAAAACGTTAAATATTTTTAATATTGGCATGATAATAACTTATGTAATAACTTAAGACAGAAGGTCCTTCAAGTAGACACTAAATAGATTAACCGACTTGGTATTACATGGATCTCACAACTTTTGACGGTAGAAAGACTGAGCTGCGAGACTTGGGTTTTTTACAGGATGTTTTTGATGGGATCTCACTTCTTTTTGTAGAGCCTTTCTTTTTGATACCATCTACTTCTAACGAATTTTGTTAAAGGTCTTATGATATTTTCTTATTTTTATATGTAGTCTTCCTCTTTTTATTTTCCGGTACTACTTCTTGAGCTTCAGCCACAGTTTTTCTCAAAGCCCACTCCCTGTCTCTATGGGCTTTTCTCGGAGGCTTTGATGTCTCAATTTTTGACAAGTCTGGACGGTAAATACTTCTTAATCTGTTGTATTCACAAATTGACGATTCCTGCGCTTTAATACTTCCAAAGTCGACATTAATGAGATGTAAACCGCCCAGACTTGTAACTCTCGAAAGTGCCACGTAAGCTTGACCGGATGTGAACACTGCAGAACCTATATCCATCAGCGCATTACTTAGGCTTAGGCCCTGACTTTTATGTATAGTTATAGCATAGGCTATACATATGGGAAATTATTCCGGAGGCTAGTCGCGCCAACAATTTATATATAACAGATTTAAATTATAATATATTGTTTTATTAGATTTTCGTACTTCAAGACATGTCCAATCATGTGTTTTTCATTACGTCGACCATTTTACAAGTAATAATGTTGTTCAGTTTCATGGGCTAAACACACCCTTACCCACCCTATACCCCCTCCCTTGCCTCATATGGTAGGTACCTATCTACACCTATCAAATTTATAACCACCACCAACCACCAACTGCATAAACAACTTTGTAATCCCATATATTTATATGGGATTACAAAGTTATTGATGCAGTTGGTGTATTTGGAAAACTGGACCGAACTTACAAAATATTTAAGTTTTCCCATGATTAAGACACTAAACTCTATATGTATTCCAAATATGAAGCTTCTAAGTCTGCTAGAAGTGCCTTGGACTTTTGATGATCGGTGAGTCAGTGAGTGACAAAATTTAGAAACTTTAACAAGTTGTCATTCTTAAACTACTGGTTCAAATTGACTGAAATTTTAAATATTCCGTGTTTATACAATGCCGGATTAGTTACTGAAGATTCAGGTTTCTTGCTTTATCCACAACCGAATTATAGGGGGTCGAAAAAGGCCCGAATTGCTTCGAGAAAAGGATGGTACGGCCGTGCCGCTTTTTTTTTGCTCGACTTGGCGGGGGCACTGCCGTGCCCCCAGATTGGACAGATAAGTTTTATCCAAGCATCCTTACACATACAACAGACTTTTTACCTTACCATTTATCATTTCTCAGGCGGAACGTTTAGAAAGAGAGAACATTATAAAGTCCCTGCAAGAACAAGAATATTTAGAGAAGAATGTAAAAGATGACATAGCAGAGAGAAACAAAATGGAGTTTGTGAAAAAAGACACAAGAGAATCTCTTATCTCACAGATGGAGAATAGAAAGAGACTGCAACAAGCCGAAAAGGAAAAGGAAATGGTTTTTAGGAAAGAGGTAAGAGATTAATTATTGATCATTTTTAATTAAAATTAAGTAATATAACAAGGGAATTGATATGTAAAACATAACCTTTAGGTATATTGACAAATAATAGAGTTTCTTTGATACATAGTTAAGAGCGTGAGTTCTTGTTTTATTAAATTATTTAATACTAGCTTTCCGCCCGCGGCTTTGCCCGCGTTTTCAAAGAAAAACCCGTTCCCGTAGGATTTCCGGGATAAAACCTATCCTATGTCCTTTCTCGGGTATCAAAATATCTCCATACCAAATTTCATGAAAATCGGTTCAGTAGTTTAGGCGTGATTGCGTAACAGACAGACAGACAGAGTTACTTTCGCATTTATAATATTAGTATGGATAATCAACCGAGTAGAGATATAACTTTGAATTAGAATATTATTATGAAAAGAATAGACATATAATGAATGAAACTGCATTTATCTAACAGACGGAAGCAAAAATAGCCGCCCAAGATGAGAAAGAAAGAGAAAAAGATAGGAAAAAGAAAGAGAAAAGTGAACAGTATTCAAAAGAGTTGCGGAAACAGATAGAAGCTAATGCTAAGAGACGGCAAGTGGAACAAGAGTTAGAGGCTAATAGAGCCAAATATGTATGGGATTGTGATGCTGCCTGGTATGTTAATTATTTATGTCTTTATAATATATGGATGTAATTTAAAATGTGTGTTTGTCGTTTAAAAAGAACTAAATAATATTATTAATTTAATACTATTATTAATTGTTAGTTGAAGTATTTTAATCCGTCAGTCCTCGGATCACAGACACAATAGAAAATCTATTGTGTCTCGGCCCGATCGGGCCGCTCGGTGGTCAATGGGTTAATGAGCAGAAATTTATTACTCAAACAGCATTAAAGGCATTTTACTTTTATGAAGTACAGAAGTTCTATTATTTTTTATAATATCTGAAATGCTGCTTTTTCAATAAAAAAAAGACGTGTGGCACTCGGGGACTGTCGCGGTAAAGCTATTGCATGCTATGCCTTCAAGCCACACCTCCGCGCCCGTCCCCGTGGGGAGCGTGAGGTTTTTTCGTTACGGAATTCCTCGATTCGGTCTCCGCGCTCAAGGCCCGCGATAGAAGCTATGCAATAGCTTAAAAATTACTTCCATTTAAAACTGTTTATGTAAAATTCACATATCTATGTCGTATTTATTATGTTTTAGGCGTAAAGAAGTATCCGAAGAACGGAAGAAAATTATTAAAGAGCATGTGCCCAAAGTGCTTGGTTATTTGCAAGCGGGAGTATTGAAGGAACAAGATGTGCCACAGATAAAAGAAGTTATTGACCTCAATCTGGACCTTTCTAAACCAAAACCTACACGACGACCTAAATGTAACGCGCAGTGTCGAATTATTAGAGATTATTAGTAACTAGCTTACCGTCCCCGGCTTCGCCCGCTTTGTCTAAAACATAATAAATTATATACTAAAACCTTCCTCTTGAATCACTCGTTCTATTAAAAAAAACCGCACCAAAATCCGTTGCGTAGTTTTAAAGATTTAAGCATACATAGGGACATATGGATAGACTCTGTTTTATACTATGTAGGGATGAAACTGTGATATTTTATTGTAATTAAATTTTAGTGCATGTATTAATTTGCCAAAGATGTTTATGAAATTGATAACAGGAGAAAGTGGTTTTTATGTAATCTATTTTGGATGAAAAATAATCAATGGAATAAATTATTGTTGTTTTAATAAATAAAGCTTTTCAGTGTTTTCATTATTTATATCTGTAGCTAGAATAATGTAGTCGTTAAATGCAAACTCAGGTTTGATTGATGTAGAATTATTGAGAATTATGAAGTACCTACCTACATAATTTAATTTTCATCTGTAGCAATAATCGAATTGGAGTGTCTGTTTCTAATCCATACTAATATTTTAAATGCGAAAGTAACTCTGTCTGTCTGTCTGTTACTCAATCACGCCTAAACTACTGAACCAATTTGCATAAAATTTGGTATGGAGATATTTTGATACCCGAGAAAGGACATAGGCTACCTTTTATTGCGAAATATGTACCACGGGCGAAGCCGGGCGGACCACTAGCATTAAAATAACCGCTTTTAATGTTTATGTTACCGGAAATGCATAAAATCAAGGAATTGTATACAAATCCTAGGAAATGTGTACAATTCCGATACCATTTAGGAAATGTATAAAATATTGTTTAATAAACTATTTAATGCATAGATATCCTAGGAAATGTATAATCTTCCTCGGAATTGTATATATTAATTCCAATATCGTATCGGTCAATTAGGGAAAGCTGGCATGTTCACAGTACTCACACTTATGCAATTTCACTTACAGTATGTTCAAAAATAAATGCGACTCTAGTTTCATTTTAGACTTGAATTGTAAAATGGGTGCGTTGTAGATATATATATATATATATATATATATATATGCAAATATAATTACTTATGAAAGCTCTCATAATTTACCTGTAAAATTATAATTTAAAAGTAAATCAATTGATGAAGTTAATTATTTATTCTAATAATAATCAATTGGATAAAAGTATTAATAATCATTCAATTATCAAATAATAATTAAATTCCTGACTTTGGTCGAGTAAAGATATCTAAGAAATATTATATTTGTAGTAAGTACGTAATACCTACCAATACGCGCTAACAAATATGTGTTACATGTTTATTGTATAATTTTCACACTATTGGTTTTAAACTCAAACTCAAACATTTATACAATTAGACTTCTTCTAGAAGCACTTTTGAATCGTCATAACAGTTTAACAGTTTTAACATTTACCACCAATTCAGAAAGCAGTATCTATAGAGAAGAAGAAGAATCTATTTAATCATAATCGTAATCTTCTACTTCACTGTAACTTTCATCGCTCGAAGAACTCGATGTTTCGTTGTCGGAATCTCTTAATGTTATTATAAATGAGTCAGTGTAATTATCTACTTTTGGTTCTAATTGAATATATTTTTCCTCATGTTCTCGCGTCTTTCTCCAAACGTCACTAAACATATCCAGACTAATAGCATTTGCTTCCTTTCTAAATAATTCTTCCACAGTTTTCAAGTTAAAGTTCACATTTTGTGATGCTACTTTCCCTTTAATTATGCCCCATAGTAACTCTATTGGGTTGAGTTCTGGATGGTATGGTGGAAGGCGCAATACACTATGTCCATGATCTTTGAGGATTGCATCAAGTAGTTAGGTAAAAATTGTATATAGTTTGGCTTATTTTTTTTAATAATGTGATAACTCTGATTATTAATTAGTAATTTGATTTTTGAAAAAAAAATGCCGATTTTAGTCAAAATTTATATTTTTCTAACAAGATCCTTATCATCCAAATTTCCACCTTGATGAGAAAAATTGACATTTCTAATGAAAATGAACAAAAAATTAAATGATTTTATTAAATACTGTAAAATAGTCTATAATTCTTCCATTTACTGTATCACAAAATTCTTCATAGATTGATATTCGTACTACACCAATTACATCACCCTGTATTTATAAACAATTGCAAAATATGACACATACATAGGCCGGGAGATACTGACACAAAATTTCGGGTCATTTGTAACAGAATGGCGGTTCTACAGAGGTCTTATTACGCAATGACTAAAAGAAAAATGATGGTCAGAACTCAGAACGCTGGTACCGGCGGACTAGTCGCGTGGGCGTTAGTCGAACTCGTCGGATAAATAGCGAAAGTCAAACGATTTGTAACACAAAAATTTTAGAATTCACCGATAGCCCATAAAAAAGATGTAGGCGGTAGTGTCATGCCATACTTTTCCGGTGTAACTTACAGCCCCCCATACCGACGCGATGCGTTGATTAAAAAAAAAACAATTCAAACATTTGTACCAGGCTAACTTTTGCACAGGTAATCATCATCGTGCAGACATTTACGAAAATCGCCATGCCATACTTTTCGGACGATTCCAAATGGCCACCATACCGCCGAAAATCTGCAAAAAAAATTTTTTTTCGCCAAACAATTTGTACCAGTATTGCATTTGGATTTTTGGAGAGTATTTGATTATTATATTTGCCATACTTCTAGTAGGGGGAAAAAGTGCTGCCATACTTGAAAATTAATTTATTCGTCACGTTTCAAAAATACGACTGTACAATACGTAAAATAATTTTTTACAGTATGGGATCATTATATTCTGTTTGTTTGTATACAATTCTACCTAGAAAAAAATATCGCAGATTGCAAACATGGGGCGGATGATTGTAAGACTTAAGCCAAGACGTAAAAAAAAATGAAAAGAATTGGCGATTTGTACCAGTACGGCATTTTTGGAACTACGAATAAAATCTTACAATAAGAAAAAAATCTTATACACATTCGCCACCTCCCACAGGTATGGCATTATCACACTTCTATTTATAATCATTCAGGAGTTGTTGAAAAAAAAAATGTAGGGTGGTACAAATCGTTTGGCGAGAAAAAAAAATTCAAAAATTTGCAGATTTTCCGCGGTATGGCGACCATTTGGAATCGTCCGAAAAGTATGGCATGGCGATTTTAGTAAATGGCTGCACGACGATGGTTACCTGTGCAAAAGTGAGCCCGGTACAAATGGTTGAATTGTTTTTTTTAAATCAACGCATTCACGTCGGTATGGCGGACTGTAAGTCACATCGTAACTGTATGGCATGACACTACCGCCTACCTACATCTTTTTTAAGGGCTATCGGTAAATTCTAAAATTTTTGTGTTACAAATCGTTGGACTTTCGCTATTTATCCGACGAGTGTGACTAACGCCCACGCGACTAGTCCGCCGGTACCAGCGTTCTGACCATCATTTTTATTTTTGTCATTGCGTACTAAGACCCCTCTAGACCGCCATCCTGTTACAAATGACCCGAAATTTTGTGTCAGTATCTCCCGGCCTAACATGTGCAATGTGTAAATGTGTTGACGTTCCAGCTCTTCTTAATATACCTGTATTAGGAAATGTATAAAGTAAATGATTTCTGTAATAAAACACGTTATTTTTTTTTTATTATAGCACTTATTGAGACAATCGGGTTACAGTCTTACCGTAAAATAATAATAATATGTTCATATTATCTTACTAATTAACATTTCTTAAATCAACTTATATTCAATCAAATCAAATTTTCATTTGGTAAGTAATCAGTCCCCTCGTCCCGCTGTCCCCGTGTACATGTCGCAGTCGGATTGTATAATCCGCCGTATTACAAACGGCCGGCATTTTGTAATATGCCGAAATTCGTCTTTTTCCAAAATTCTACAAAAAAGAAGGTCGCGAGCCGACGGAGCCCCACTTCGTGGGGCTCCTATTTCTGTGTAGTTTAAAAAAAACACGAACCTAACCTAACCCACCCCCTTATCCAAACCAAAAATTTCTGATTACGAATTTTCGGCATATTACAAAATGCCGGCCGTTTGTAATACGGCGGATTATACAATCCGACTGCGACATACATACCGAGGGGTCCCGCGTACCTACCAATATCTTAGATGTTTTACATTTCCGATTGCTATTTAGGAAATGTATAGATTTCCTAGGAAATGTGTATAAAATAATTTATTTCACACATTTCCGTGCGATTTTAGGAATTATATACAACTAGCTTTCCGCCCGCGGCTTCGCCCGCGTTTTCAGAGAAAAACCCGTTCCCGTAGGATTTCCGGGATAACACCTATCCTATGTCCTTTCTCGGGTATCAAAATATATCTATACCAAATTTCATGCAAATTGGTTCAGTAGTTCAGGCGTGATTGAGTAACAGACAGACAGACAGACAGAGTTACTTTCGCATTTATAATATTAAGTATGGATGACGGATTACATACATTTCCGTTAACATATACACATATATAGCAAAATAGTAATTTTTACAATTTTTGTCTGTCTGTCTGGAAAAGATTGCTTTTAAGCAATAAGGCCGCCTGTTGTACACCTTCCAAGTTTATGTGTTCATTTCATTTCGATTCCTGATAAATGTAAAATGAAGTACCTATAATAAATATATTTTAATGAGAAATTAAATCTACACTAAATCAAGATCATATTGAATTAAAGTGAAGAAATGTCGTCAACGGAGGTGTCCCTTCGTCCAGCATACTCACCATGGAATCCTGATATTTCATGAATGTCAAAAAACTGTTCTGAAATAGTGCTAAATAGTGCCCAAAGGAAAAAAATAGTGCTCTTGTACTTGCGAAGTTATAGCCATAGTTCGATGAGTATGCTGGACGAAGGTTTCGCCCAGCATACTCACCTCCGTCCGGAGAATCTGTATACGCTTCAAACATAATTCATACTTCAAAAAATAGTTCCCAAATAGTGCCAAACGGTGCCCAAAAAGAAAAAACAGTGCTCGAATAACTTCGGAGTTACAGGCTTCGTTCAGTGAGTATGCTGGGCGTAGGTTCTACGCCCAGCATACTCACCTCAGTGCGCGAATATCGAACGAGCTATAGGTACAATTTACGTCTCAAAAAATTGTGCTTGAAATAGTGCCCAATATCAGTCCAATTTTTGCTTGACTTTTGACCTAGAAAACCATTAAATTTGATTGTAAACTTCTACATACATTACATTGAGTACAGTCGAATACAATATTATTAACTTTCTTTCTAACAATTTTTGTCTTGTGTAAATTATTAATTGTCTATGTAAGGGAGTATTTACTTTAGAATCGCAATATTATTAATTACACATTATTTTAATAATACTTTATAATAATATGATTAAGCCTTCGCGCGTCGCATGGGACCCCGGTAGCTAGGAACAATGATTTTATATATTTTGTCTAGATCACGGCGCTTGAAGGATTAAGATATCAAATGAAGTAAATCATGCATGAAAAATAAAGTTGCTGTTATTAATGCTTACATTACAACTGACAAAATTATTCAAAATAATCATTTTCCGGATCAAGGACGGTACCACAACGTTTACGGAATTGACCTGTATTCCTCATGTGATAAAGTTCAATATAGTGTGGCAGTAATGGATGCACGTACGGTCAATAGGTATGGGGCTAACGACGCGCGGCGCCCGCGACGCAAATGAATATGTTTATGTTTAAATACTAGATGGCGCTGCCCTAACATCTTACGATTATTAGACAAGACTGATCTGTATTTTGAAGGTGATAAGGGTCCATTTTGTGTCACAAAGCAATCGAAACGAACAAGCGCTTCTCAGTTTCTTTGTTTGTTTACTTCGTCGCACATCATTATAATAACGCCGGCTTTTGAGTTTGACTACATAGTGGGTTGCAAAACCAAACAATGTGTTGGTGATGTCATTATTTACCTATATAAAACTGTGTATCTAGTACGTAATCAATATAGCAGCTGCACCCAAATCAGTAAGTATATTTCAATTTATAATAGTGGCATTTAACTAAATTGATTTTACACTCATTCATTAATTGCACTGTAAAACTAGGTAGCAAGCGAGTTATTTTTTACAAAAACACGTTCATTTTTTCGTTGAATATGACACTGTACACTTAAAATTAAGGACATGCTTAAGAAGTTTTAAAAATGGGTACCTACTTAGTTACTTTTTTAAAGGTTTGATGTAGGTAGGTACACACATAATAACGTAATGTAACTTGTTTGTTTATCTAATTATTTCCAATAACATGAAGTCTACAATTAGAAAGTTTAATATTTTTGTCCAAAAACATGTGTCGACGACTGTACCCCATTTTACGTTAGTATGTAGAAGTTTACATTAAAATTTAATGGTTTTCTAAGTCAAAAGTCAAGCAAAAATTGGACTGATATTGGGCACTATTTCAAGCACAATTTTTTGAGACGTAAATTATACCTATAGCTCGTTCGATATTCGCGCACTGAGGTGAGTATGCTGGGCGTAGAACCTACGCCCAGCATACTCACTGAACGAAGCCTATAACTCCGAAGTTATTCGAGCACTGTTTTTTCTTTTTGGGCACCGTTTGGCACTATTTGGGAACTATTTTTTGAAGTATGAATTATGTTTGAAGCGTATACAGATTCTCCGGACGGAGGTGAGTATGCTGGGCGAAACCTTCGTCCAGCATACTCATCGAACTATGGCTATAACTTCGCAAGTACAAGAGCACTATTTTTTTCCTTTGGGCACTATTTAGCACTATTTCAGAACAGTTTTTTGACATTCATGAAATATCAGGATTCCATGGTGAGTATGCTGGACGAAGGGACACCAACGGAGCACGGAGCAATGACCGAATGAAATAAAGAGCATCCCGATAGTGCATATTTTATTATTACATATTTATTGTAGTTATTTTTTATAAAATAGTTCTATTGCCTGCTCTGGCATTCCGTTGATGCACTATTCCATATATTTTAAAGCCAGCATTGTATGCGAAAAATATGTATTTAATCTCATGCTTTGGCATCTTGCTGGCATCTCTACGATAAAGACCATGTTTACCAAATGTTTACCAATGGAAAATTTACCGATGATTACACTGGCGTGACAAATGACAATGGCCACGCCCACGTCGCATTGCGTACTGTTGCGTACTGCGTAGTGCGCAGTAGTGCGTAGGTATTCCGTATTCGCCTACTGCGTAAAAAGTTTAAAGCCGGCAGTACACATGGGGCCAAGGTGTTGGGCCAACGTGTTGGGCTAAAATGATGGATAACCAAGATTCCTGTTCACACATTGGCTTACTGATCATTCTGCATTGGCGCATCATAGATGGACGTAGAAGTTCCTGCAGCCGCGGCAATTTATATAGACAATGCGTTTAATTATTACGTTATACGTACATGTGCACCAATAACAATGAGTATAGGAGTATAGGTATATGCTACAGTCAAAACCCTGAACCAGTTAATATCCTTATTGACGGTTATTAAGGTTATTGACTAAGGGCGTCGGCTAATATCCTTATTTACTGATTTTATCTGATAAAATCAGTTAATAAGGATATTGACCGACACCCTTAGTCAATAACCTTATTAACATATTTAAAGAGCAGACATTCAGTCAAAATAGGTTTTAACCAACGTACTGAATAGATTTTAACACTTAAATCTTTCTGTAATGGGCAAGTAAAACTCGCTATTGTTTTACTTGCATTGACTGAATGTCTGCTCTTTAAATCAGTTAATAAGGTTATTGACAAAGGGTGTCGGTCAATATCCTTATTAACTGATTTTATCAGATAAAAACAGCTAATAAGGATATTAACCGACGCCCTTAGTCAATAACCTTAATAACCGTCAATAAGGATATTGACTGGGACAGGGTTTTGACTGTAACATATATACTATCTATAGAGTGCGAACAACGAAGTGGGAACAGTAGGCACAGGTGGGAACAACACGACGTTCCCGCCGCGGCCGCGAGCGCTCGTAGTCGTGGTTGAGTGCTATCGATATCGAAGTGCGTTTCTCTAGGGATTTTTTCATATTTACGAATAAATATGGTGAAACGTGCAGTTCGATCTTGCAAGAACGATACTAGAAAAAACACAAAATTGAAATCCAGTATCACATGTCATCGTAAGTCGATTGTTGTACTTATTTTTATGAAAATAAATCTAGCATCGCGGGGGTGAAGGGGAAGTGGGAGGCGGACACGCGCAGGCTCGCTCACGCACCCTTCGCGCGCCTCACTGCCGCCACGTGATCGTAGTGATGTGACTTGACCAACTCTCTACTCGATAGTTTACTAGAAGAACTATAATATTTTAACATATTATTTATTTAACTTTATTGAACAAGACACCAACGTGTGAACGCTGTTTGCGGAGCGCGCCAAGATCCTTTGATGTGTGCACAAAAAAACCGACAACATTCGGATGGCCTGCTAATATTGGCGCCAACTAGGCCAATAAAGCCACCATACCGCCAGGTAGCTCTCTAGTCTCTACACATTGGCCCAACACCTTGGCCCCATGTGTACTGCCACCATAATATCTGTTCTCTATAGACATGAAACTGTCAGTTGCGTAGGTCAGTTGTCTTTCCGTTTGTTTTCAATTTACCGGCAATCGTTTCAAGGCTGCAAGCTTGGGCCCTGTGTCGCAGTATTTGGTGTCTTGGTAGTTGGTACAGTTGTTACCTTTATTGATCCAAAACCTTGAAATTTAGTGCAATCTTCGTTTTTTTTCGCAAAACGTTGAAGCGTCACACGGAAAATATTTGTATTTAACAAGTAATAATTAAAAAAGCACTGATGCAGAACTACGAATCTGGAGACTGCAGTTATCTGCAGGACAAGGAACGTAGGCAGCAAGATAGAGTAAGTTTAAGAATTAAATTAACACCTACTACCTATATCCTTGTATGACCCTGAATTTAGCAGACAGCAGACAAAATATAATTTCAGATGGATATCTATAAGCGAAATTAAGTTCTTCAAGTTTTCCAAATTGGAAATTGTTTGTCATTGATTTACCTACAGGTGATAATGAATAAAATTTTTATATTTATTTTTGAACATATAATTTTTAAATTATTAATAAATTTTTGGGAAGCTCTCACCGTGTTTCCAGTTGTTTCGAATAAATCTGAAACTTTCAAATTTAGTTTATTTTTGGATTCTGAAAAGGTGATATCAGTTAGTTTTTTTCATTTCGGCTTAGAATATTTTGGGACGTATATCTACTAGAAAAATTAATTATCGGTGGAAAAAAGAAGTCGTATTTTTGTCTTTAAATAATCTAAAGAAGATATTTTTTTAATTTTAAATTTGTCAGTCGGATCATAAGATATCCTTATTTTTTAATTTTGATGCCGGATATCAAAGTTAAAAATAATCAAAATAAAAATTAAAAAGGTTTCGCGTCCAGTGGTTGATTCGTCAAAGCTAAATAGTAATTGTATTTATGCATAGGTTCTAATAGTTAGAGTACACATAAAAAGTGTAACAAATTGAAAAATAAAAATACTAAAGTGTGGGGTAATTTTATTGCATCTGGTAATCAACCTGGCACACACACATGGATGTGTCGCCGCCATTACTAGGCTTCACTCAATATTTAGGCGATACTTTTAATTTTTTGTTTAATTTGTTGTTTTAATTTTTAATTTAACTTTTACCACTTGGCTGCAGTCAGGTGATATAACAGTACCCAAGAATCTCCATGACTCCATCAATGAAAGTGACAAGTGCCATGATCGCTATGAGCAAGCTCAACTGTATAAAGACACGAAGTATCGTAATGACTTGAAGCAGCAGTGTCAGAATAATGCAGAGATGAGACACCAGATTCGCGTGGATTCTTCGGCCATGCAGCAAGTGAGACAAGAAATTGGTGCGGCTATGGCTGATCAAGACCAAAGGTATGTATTACTTGAGTCTAACGCAAATTTGCTTGTGTTTTAGGCTCTGACCTTATTGGTCTAGCAGTTAATAATATCAGAATGTTCCAGAAGGTTCTTATGGACGCATAGAATTTATTTTATTTAATATGCATAGAATTTACTTATGACAATCCTATTTATGTTCAAATCAAGTTATTAATTATTATTTATATAGTTAACTATTATACATTATATTATTACAATACATTCTATATATAAACCTATTATGATTTGTTTATAATTATTTTCTAGTAAAGGTAGAATAAATAAATAAAAAATTACTTTATTTCTCTTCACAACAAAATTATACATTACTTGCAAATACATTGTGAGCTTATAATCTAGGGCCTGAAAGAGGTCTGCGGACGCGGTTCTACCGAATACCCGCGGCCCCGTCAATAAAGCGGCACGGCGGAACACAGTGGAGTTTAGTCGGTAGGACCCTGCACTCAGCAGGGTGAGTCCGACATAACCCAGGGCTCTTCCCCCGAGTGCCCTGGGTATGCCTAAATGCATTCTCCACTATAAAAAAAAAAAAAAAAAAAAAAAAAAAAAAAAAGGGCCTGAAAGAGGTTTCAAAATAACTTGGGGTTCTTTAGATCTTTACAACATAACATATACATACATAGTTAATGCGATGATGTAATGTATAAATATAACATATTGTCATAAATAAGCAAACATGGCTCACATATTTAAACTATTATTAACTTCACAGATACATTGAGCATCAGCAAGAACAGTTAGATGAGCTGTGTCAAGACATCATCTCATTAAAGCAAGACTGCGCCGACTTTAAGGATATGCAGAGAGAGCTGATCAACATCGAAGAGCGGAGGATTGACGGACAGGGCCATGAGCCTTCAGATAGAAGTGATGCTGTGTAAGTTATTCAATTATAGAGTGATATAAAAATTATATTAATTATTAATAAGGTGAATAATGTGGATTGTAACTTTGGTTTTACTCATTTCAAGGATTTACTTATTCTTGTTTTTGAAGAGTTTTAGTTCTGCTTTTGAATCATCAAAATACCGTTTGTAATAATTTACCATTGGTTTGGAAAGCAGTTTTTAGAGAGCATAAGATTTTTTATAAGTTTTGTTTCATTGGGAATTTATCTTACAAATAGGTATATTTGAAATTAAAAATGAAACACTGTATTATGCTCATTTTTTATAGCACTTGATCAAATTTATATTGCAGTATTGCTGAGCGAGAGAGAAAAATCCAAGAAAAAGATGACTATGTTGATAAACTGGCTTCAAAATACTATGCTGATGAGGTTAGGCTTAGAGTATATATTACAATAGTATAGAGCGCGTGTATTGCACAAATTGCTTAGTGCGCATCGTAGGCAGAGGAGCTATAGATACTATATAGATGTGTGTGTGACAAATAGGGATGGGTAGGTATCAATTGCGTGTTGAACTATCGATAAGTTATGTAAATAAATATGTATCATAAGTAAATTTTATGTTCAATAAGTTATTAAAGGAAAAATATATGAATAAAGTATAAATATGTAATTTTAAATTTGTTTACCAACTGAATAAAGTTTGTTTATTCCATTTGAATATTTCTTGTATTAATTATAAGTACTTTAAAAAAATATGTTTAATTGGAATATCAGAAAAACGTGAGTACTTTTTAAATAATAAAGTTAATAAAATAAAAGATCGGGTTTAGTGCTATTTCTTTAATAATAAATCAAACAATAAAAATAATGTTTTAAAAATGTTATATAACAATAAGAAATAATTAATAATTTAAAATGATAATATAATAAATATTAATAATTTTTTTATATAATTTTATCCATTCTACTATCAAAATCTTCAAAATCAATTTTAGACTGGGGTAGAAGCCTTTAAAAATAATGAAAAGATAAAAAAAATCGCAGTCGGATGAAACCCATTAGAAAAGGAGGGGAATATGATAAAAATGTAAGGAAAAATAAATTACGGTCAATCCGAGTTCGGGAAGTGGGAGGGGGGAGCTTTTAAGAGAAAAAAATGGTCTCTCTCGATTTCCGACAAAACTACAAGTCCTACGGAAAAAAGTTCAATGGCAAAGTTGTAGGTAATAAAAGGATCTACAACTTTTGTATTCACAATTTTTTCACATAACCTCAAAAAACCAAGTTCAAAAAACCAAGTTTTTGGTTTTTTATTTTTATCTACTTCAAAATTTATTGCTTTTCTACAAAATTTGGTGAAAACTTACTTTATTATGTCCCAAATATACTGTAATTTATTTGATTGAAAATATTTATTTTTTCGCCTTATTTTGAATTAATACCAAAAAAACAACCTAATTTTCAATCGAAAAGTCACCCGTCAAAATATCAGCTTTTTTCAAAAACTTGGGGTGCCTTTTATTCATTGAAATCTCTACTTTCATATGGTGTAAAAAAAAATAAACACCACCATAGTAAATGTTCTCAGGAAATGCATACAAACAGTATGATAATGAGCTTTTACTAAATCAGGCACACTTCTCGAACTACAAACATTTTAAAAGAGTTTTAATTTTAAAGTTAAATAAATAATTTGTTAAAATATAGTTCTTCTAGTAAACTTTATATCGAGTACAGCGTTGGTCAGGTCACATCACTACGATCACGTGGCGGCAGTGAGGTGTGCGAGCGAGCCTGCGCGTGTCCGCCTCCCACCTCCCCTTCACCCCCGCGATGCTAGATTTCTTTTCATAAAAATAAGTATAACAATCGACTTACTGATGAAATGTTATACTGGATTTCAATTTTGTGCATTTTCTAGTATCGTTTTTGCAAGATAAAACTGCACATTTCACCATGTTTATTCGTAAATATGAAAAAAATTCCAGAGCAACGCACTTCGTCAGCACTCAACCACGACTACGAGCGCTCGCGGCGGGAACGTCGTGTTGTTCCCACCTGTGCCTACTGTTCCCACTTGGTTGTTATCACTCTATAGATAGTATATACTCTAAGAGGCTAGGTACTATATTGTTAGACGTAACTTTTGATTTAATATTTTTGTGGATGAATAGTTGTCAATGTAGTTGTCATTATTTCATGTTTAGCTGTCGAATACTATAAAAAGCCGCTTTCCTTTGACTCGTGGCGCATTCGTACGAATCGTGCCATGGTGATCGGAGGTTGTTTATACGACGTTTGACCCAACTACCCTCACTTTGCTAATAGTCGTTGACTTGCTGCGATTTGTTATCAACTACCTACATCAATTAGGTAGCTGTGTAGAATCGCAGTACATTCTTATTACATTCAAACTAATATTTAACCAGGCCTCGCGTGTTATTTCTAATAATATTTATTTTACTCCAGAAATTGCTTAGAGAAATTGGGTTCAAATTAAATTTAATTGAACAAAGAAGTTTAGTATATTATTTATTATGTGTTGTAAAGTTTTAAAGGAAATAATTATTCTAGTAAAAAAATGTATTAAAGAGTTCAAACAAACAAACTCTTCAGCTTTATAATATTAAAAGTATAGATACCTACTGACTGTGGTGTTAAAACAAAATTATTTCTTTCAACAAGTCCACTTTCTCACTCCAGGATGAGCGTCAAGACCGTGAACACGACTTGAACGTGAAGCACAAGCGTGAATACCTCGAGAAGAACCTCCGGGATGACCAACGTAAGAAGGATGAGCATGATGAGGAGCAGCGGGACCTGAGGGACTGCCTGCTGCTGCAGATGGAGGAGAACAAGCAGCACGTGCGCGATGAGAAGAAGCGGGACATGGTGTTCAGCGATGCGGTGAGTGGTGATGCCAGTAGGGGCAGTAGACCAGGGGCAGTAGATCAGAGTCAGTAGACCAGGGGTAGTACACCAGGGGCAGTACACCAGGCGCAGTACACCAGGAGCAGTAGATCATAGGCAGTAGACCAGAGGCAGTAGATCAGGGGCAGTAGACCAGAGGCAGTAGACCAGGGGCAGTAAACCAGGGGCAGTAGATCAGGGGCAGTAGACCAGAGGCAGTAGACCAGAAGCAGTAGACCAGGAGCAGTAGATCATAGGCAGTAGACCAGGGGCAGTAGATAAGGGGCAGTAGACCAGAGGCAGTAGATCAGGGGCAGTAGACCAGAGGCAGTAGACCAGCATGATGAGGAATAACGAGAATCTGTACTAATATTATAAAACGGAAGAGTTTGTTTGTTTGAATGCGCTAATCTCAGGAATGTTGTTTTAGTTTTGAGAATTTTATCAAATTACATCTGAAGTGATAAAATATTTTAAATTCTTGCTGTGGGGTTTTGTTTACAATTATTATTTACTAGCGGTCCGCCCCGGCTTCGCCCGTGGTACATATTTACGTTTTCTCTACATAAAAACCATCCTCGTACTTCAAGGAATATAATAAAAAAAGAATTATCGAAATCGGTTCAGCCGTTCTCGAGTTATGCGCTTACCAACACATTTTGCGATTCATTTTTATATTATTTATAGGTTATAATGTGCTACATAAGCTACATTTTTTTATCAATGTTGAATAAGTCACTTAGCCTGTTTTTAACAAACTTGATTTGAGATACTCATCAAACAGAGTGCACAGCCTTTGGTTGTTACCTTAACCATTATATGTATACTATATATAACTGTATATAATGTATACTACACTCACCGGCACGGAATCTTGGCCACTTACAAATTTGCCGATAAAAAAAGTTTGAAGTGTTTTTCACGATTTTTTTGTATGCAGATATGTTAACATATTATTCCTTTAATTTTATGTTAAGAAATCATTATGTTTGAGAATAATCTTTTACCACTTTTTAAGATTTAGTCGAAATTTGTGATTTGTGCGGTTAAGCCGAAGTTACGAATGGTTCGTTTTAAACTTTTTACGATATCGTTTATGCCGTTTTAAGATATTGTTAGTGTTGTGCTGTAGTCAATGATCATAAAAAACAATAAAAAATGCCGATAAAATCTGAACAACCTGCACGGGCCATCAAAATGATAGACCAATGACTGCCGCAACATAAAGTACCTAATGTACAGTACGTACCACGTTCAGCGATGCACTATGTATGGAGAATATACCAGGAGACTGGCAGCTATACGTGCAGACCAGGAAATGGACGCATGAGGTGCACATCAGCTCGAGAAGACCGGTTTATTGTTCAAAAGATACTCAGAAATCACTTTCTGACAGTTGTTGAGATACGCCATCGGCTCAAAAAGACCAGGACAATAAATGTGAGTGAGCAATCGGTGAGAAGACTAATGAAGGAAGTTAATTTAAAGGTTTGCAGACCAGCACGCCGTCCAGAACTCCTCAGACATCACAGAGAAGCACGTCTTCGTTTTGCACGAGAGAAGCACGTCTTCGTTTTGCACGAGAACATGAAAACTGGACCCACAGCCAGTGCGCTCGTGTGGTGTTCACAGATGAGTGCCAAGGCACTCTTCGAGCTTCTGATAGCCAAGAGTCAGTATAGAAGAAATGAGAAGAGAGGTTTTCACCCATCAACACAACTCAAACGGCGATTTTTCATGGAGGCTCAATAATGGTATGGGGAGGTGTAAGTTCCGATGCTTGCACGGAGTTAGTTATCGTAGATAATGGCTTTAATTTGATCAGGTACATCGAGGAAATTCTCCAGGAACATGTTCAGCCCTATTACAGGTTTATCATTGAAGAAAATTTGCTACAAATACACTATAACGCACGTCCGCATGTCGTGCGATGCGTTTAAGAGTACCTTCAAGAGGTTATTATTGAAAAATTGTAGTGGCCAGCTCGTATCCCGGATCTTAATCCAATAGAACACATCTGGGACATGCTTAAAAGAAACATAAAGTATGATTCCAACTCACAACCAATGTTGGATGAGCTTAGAAATACAGCTGGGGCCGTTTGGTACACTATAGAAGTGGACATCAATAATGTCTTCTAGAGTATGCCAGAAAGGATTCAAACAGTGTTTTAGGCAAGAGAAGGAAACACCCAATATTAAAAGGTTAAATTTTTTTTATGGAAACGCTTTTTTCTAATTTTTGTGCATTTTTTAAGAAATCATTTAAATTTCACAGGAAAAGCGTAAATTCTTCTTTAATTCATATCTACGCGGTAGTACTTCTTATAAACTTCAAATTATTACTAAAAGTTTGTAAAAACATTAAATGAACTAGTTTTGATGAAATTTTTATTGAATTTTGTAGTAGAAAAGAAATAGTGTAATTTTTCGCAGAAATTTGAAGTGGCCAAGATTCCGTGCCGGTGAGTGTATATACAGGGTGTCTCAGTGCCGATTTTAAACTTTGAAAATTTGTATAAAAAAAAACAAATTGTATTCATAATATTTTTACTGTAGTAAATTAAAGTGTATTAGTGCGGATTTTATGTACAGAATATTACACCGTCAAGATGTCTTCCATCATGGTGAATGCACTCTTCAAATCGGACACGCAAAGGAGAATGGCGAAACTGGGCCTAACAAAATTAGGGCCTTACAGAAATCATAATATATTTAAAATTCATTATGTTATTTTTAATAATTCTTGGTAAAATATTGACTTCTGATTCTATGGGAAAACAAATGTTTGAAAAAAAAGATAATGTGTTCACTAATGGCATTGTTATTTAGATTTCTATGACTAGAGTGCGTTTCACGAAAGAGTTCCCCTGCCGTTATGTTGGCATACCTGACTGTCAAAAACGAAAATTATTTTTTTTTAATCAAAAATGACAGAGAAAATATTCTCCTTTCTTCCTAGCCTTATCCCGTATCTTACGGGGTTGGCTGCCTAGAAAGGAGAATATTTTCTCTGTCATTTTTGATTAAAAAAAAATATTTTCGTTTTTGACAGTCAGGTTAGCCAACATAACGGCAGGGGAACTCTTTCGTGAAACGCACTCTACCGGTCTTATCAAGCAGAGATTGTCAGTGCTGTCAGGAGTAAAATAGTCGATATATCGATTAAAACGAATGAATATTTATTTTCATTTTTAGTTTTATATAAAATTCAAATGCTTTATAAATCAGAAATATAAGTTAACTGCGTTACATATTTTATTTTTAACTTTTTAGCACGCTATTTATTTAGGTAATTCTATACATTTTTACTCATGGCGGCCGCACTTTGTAAGAATATTTTTGAAATGTAGCTGGCCGCTTCAATTTTAATTACAATGTCATGTTTGTCGTTTGACTTTTGACATTTGATTGAGGTTTTTCGTTTCGTGGTTAACTTATTTTCTTCATCTTTATCGACTTTCGCTACGTATTACGGACACTGACGATCTCTGTTATTACTACCAACCAACGCTTGCACACCGGACTTTGATTACCTGCCTTTACGACTCACTACTGCTACCCTACCTGGACACCGACTTTGCATCCGATTTTTCATTTACAAATATGAACTGCATCAACTGTGATATTAATGCTAATCGTAACAATGCTATACGTATGCATTTGTTACAAGATAACGCAATAATATCAATTATACAAGGGTGGGCTGCTCCTCTAACGGTTAGTGGATTAGTATTATCTAAGGTATTTAGTACTAGCTATTGAAATCAAACAAAAACGTAAACACACATTGTTTTATATATATACTAGCGGTCCACCCCGGCTTCGCCCGTGGTACCTACATGTTTAAACTAGTTCTCTCAAGTTGGATCGAACTCCACATGGTGTGCGAATTTTATTATAATCGGTTAAGTGGTTTAGAAGTCCATTGAGGACAAACATTGTGACACGAGATTTATATATATTAATATATATATATTCACTTTCTTTTGTCCAATTGTAATATTAATTCTTTATTTGTAGATCACTCACCCTGATCACATATGTGATGCATGCTGGAAACTTGCAAATGATTCTTTGAGGATTGAAAATCATGAAGATGACACTGTAACTCTGGGTCATCAACGTGTATGCATTTATTGTGGACGTTCTGTATGGCGCACACGGTTTCATTTACTAAGAACTGATTCTCAACGCGATCAAAGAATTAGAGCAGTGATATTAGAGTGGATATTACCTCGTCATTTAAGTTATTGAGTGTTTTGATAATATTTTAAGTAAAAAGTTGCCAATAATCTTCTTTTTAAATCTCAAAGTAAAAATGAAAGGTGTTTTAACAAAGTATTTCTTTACAGATTGGAAATAGAGCAACATATCTATGTCATTCTTGCTGGGTGAGGGCTCTCATAGAAAGGGAAGCAATAACAGTTTATTATTGTAATTGTTTAGTAGGAAGAAGAACTGTAGGTTGCTGCTGTCACGTTATGTGCATAATATGGTACCTTAGCTGGGCAAGGTATCAACCAGATTTAATGCCGCCAGCACAGTTTCTGGATGATGTGTTAATTGTTTATGATGATAATGATGAATTATAAACGATTTATGAAAAAACGTGTTTTATTTTATATATAAGTACCTACGATGTTTTGGTAGGTACTCTAAAAGAATAAAAGTTCGATCCAATATCTCTATTACCTAACTGTTCTTCTGTTACACTCTTTATCTAAATAATGTATATTATAGGATATAAACTTACCTCTACTTAGAAAGAAACAAAGCTATTCATTGAACTCGAGCAAACCTAACCTCAATTTTAGTGACGTTACATGCTCAATATCTCTGCTATCCCATAGAACAGATCTTTAATTGTTATATTTATAGAATCTGTATATTTTTATCTATTTAACCCCACATAAATCATCAGTGTAACGATCAGGCCCAAAGTCCTATGGGAGTTCGCCATTCTCCTTTGCCGAGACGCGCCGAAGGATGTCCGCTGAAATGGCTCTCACTTCTGTCGTTATTTTAGTCTTCAACTGCTCCAAATTTGTAAGAGGGGTATCAAAAACTCTTGCTTTGAGACAACCCCATAAAAAAAAGTCAGCGGGGGTTAAATCGGGAGATCTGGGTGGCCACAATATGTCTCCAGAGCGGCTTGTGAATTTTCCCGGAAATGACGCATTTAGTGCGTCCCTAGCAGTGTTGGCTATGGCACCATCTTGCTGAAACCATACATCAGACTTGTCAATATCCTCTTCTTGCAGCTGAGGTACAAAAAAGTTACCGATGGTGGCTTAAAGAGGCAGCATGTTGTCTAAGTGAGCGTCTTGGATGTTCCGTGACCGCAGCGGCGACGCGGTCGATGTGTTCAATCGATCGCACAGGTCTATTTCGTGGTCCAATTGAATGATTTAGTAAACATCCTGTCGCTCTAAACTTTTCTCCTCACGACTTAATTAATTGAGTACTCGGGGCATCACTCAAACGGTGGATTTCATAGCGACTACAAATTTACACCGTTTTTCACTCAACGAAAACGTATTGCATAAGTACGCTTCTACTGCGTACACGCGGTGCATACCAGACCACTGCGCCATGGCCACAAAAAAATCCGCACTCGTCACCTATCGAACGCTACCACTCCCCTCCAGCTAACCCCGCAGGTTGCCGAGAAATTCGTGTTTAAAGTTTAAAATCGGCGCTGAGACACCCTTTATAACCAATAAACATTATAATATGTATAATAATTAATAATTGAGACATTATTTAAAAGCAAATACAATATCGTTTAATACTTAGCTTCCCAAACGATTTTGAAGTAATTCAAATTTCAAACCAACAAAAACGATATTTGTATTTCTATTTTAAGATAAAAACTAACTATTTTTAAATATATTACAGGCGAACGTTCTAATGGCCCACAACGACGAGGTAGAAAAAGAACGTGCCCGCAGGAATAAGTCAATCAATGATGAGTATTATGAGGGTCTGCGGCAGCAGATTGAGGACAATGCAGTCCGCAGGAAGCGGGAGAAGGAGGAGGATAGGATGTAATGGGATGCTGGGTAACAATTGTTTTATATACTTATTATTTTTTGCTCGCGGTTTCGCCTGCTTTGTGTAAACTCTAAACCTATATACTAAAAATGAACCGCTCAATGTGCTGGTAAGCGCATAACTCGAGAATGGCTGAACCGATTTAGTTAGGTAATTCTTTTTTTATAATATTCCTTGAAGTACGAGGATGGTTCTTATGGAGAGAAAACGTAAACATGGACCACGGGCGAAGCCGGGGTGGACCGCTAGTTGTATACTAAAACATACAAGATTCAAGAATCACACTATCTATAAAAAAATTGCATCAAAATTCGTTGTGTAATAATTTTTCTGAATAGCTACAACATCCTCTATCTCCATTTTATTTTTATTATGGTGGCAAATAAAACGTTTTCTATTTCTATTTCCATTTACCAAGTTATCTATTCCTTACGCTACACCCTATATTATATCATCACACTTACACCAATAAGAGCAGAGCACATTTTTTAACCTTAATATTTTATTTTGTTTCAGGATATTATCGTGCAGGATAAGGAATGAAGACTATACTCGGCTCGGCGAATGATGATTCCTATGACACTGACAGTTATTCTCAAGAGACAAACTTGTAATGGTGTCACCATTAAATTAGAAACGTATTGGATTAAAAATGCCATTTATTAATTTTTACGTAGCTTTATGCCACTACAATGATATTCCGTTGGAATTATAACAATTCTAAACATTTACGAGAAATTATTTCAATCTGACTTTACGTTTACGTCCTGCAAAACTTCATCGTTGGCATTTATCGACTAGTGCGGAAAGTATCGATAAACAAATGACGATAATGGAAATGAGTACATATTTTTAAAACCGAAAAATCAAACCAAATAGTGAGACTATACCTGAAAAATATCCATATACCTATGATAACAAAAGTTTTTCAGACAAATTAAATGGCGAAATCCATTTTCATGATAAAATATACACTAGCGCATACGTGTTAACGGGTTAAAAGTTACGAGAAAATTATGGTGCATTTATATGTTTTGGAAAACTTTCGTTTTACTTACCTACTTCATCTATTACTTAAATCAATACAACAAAAACATAATAGACGGTAAAAATTTTAGTTTATAATATTTGTAAAAACATGTTTACCGACGTGGCTGAATGCAAGCCACGCCTTTGCCTATAAAATAGTAAAGTATCGACATGACCCATTATACGAACAATCACTAAGACGAACTGTCAGGGATCAAGGTTCGCCGTGCCGAGTATAACATGGATGCTTTTGGAAGGCTTGTAATTTAGCAGCTGTATGCTTATGCTCGTAGCGAAATGATATGCATTTGCACGTGCTTTTTAATATTATTAAAAATAATAATCTTCAAAAGACATAGATGTAGAATGTTACTACCCTTTGAAAATGTGTGGTCTATAGAAATAGTTTCAGTGTGCGGTTTGGTCGCGATTTCTAAATATTGTGTGATTTCTAGCCTATATTCCAATAAAAATTGATCTCTTTTTGCGATAGGAAAAATGGATAAACAAACGAACAAACTTCGGTATTAAATTATAATGCATTAAATGTCAGTAGAGATATGTATCCCTGTCAAGGGGGGACGCCCTTGTGCATGTCGCTACCAGGGTGAACCTTCAGTTCACCCCCGCGTCCGCGTTAAAATGTAGAAGCCCTTCTGGCTAACATTGAGACACCAAAAAAAAAAAAAAAAGTAGTGATAGCTTTGGCTGGCTTATTGTCAGAGGTATTTGTATTTTGTGTATGGAAATCACAACTTAGCAAGGCTTAAAGACAAGGATAGTAAAGTTAATCATTTGATAGTCGAGCCAATTTTTACATTAATATCATAAATGTTAACATTCTAATATCTTTAAAATTTAATGTCAAAACATTTTAGAGACTTTTTAATATGATTAACTTTTAATCTCATAAATTATCAGCATTATTATTAACGTTTATTTAAGAACTAATCATCATAGCTTAGTTCCATCCAGTTTGAACTCTATTAATATTGGTAACTTCTCTTTATAAGTTTTTTTAATTATTAACTAAAAGACACCAGGTTTATTTTCATTTTGTTTCAAATATTAAGAATCTTCATCAGTTTATATTGATGTTTCATTTATTTTCAAATTACTATGTAACGAACAAAAATCAGAAAAAGTAGGTTAATGTATAATATAACATAATATTATGTTCTTATTTGAATGTATAAAATGCAAATTATGTGTTACTTAGTCATTATTTTAATATTGTATAATGTAATATTTATGTACTGTCAAAGTGACATTTCACGCATATAAATTTAAATAAAATACAGCAAAATTGTCAATCAAAAAAATTTTATAATTTTATTTTTATCCCTTGAATTATTTTTTTTTTTCAATGTATCTCGATGATAATTTTTATGTTACGTCATTTGCACACAATACCTATGTATCTACAAATAATTAATAAATGCTTAATAAAATTGAGTGTTTTATTTATTTAATTAGCATACCGCCCGCGGCTTCGCCCGCGTAGTCAAAGAAAAACCCATATCAAGATATCGTCATTTTAATAACTCGCGCCGTTCTCGCGCGGGACCACCCAGAATTGCCTCCACAGATGCGCGAACCATGCAAAATGGCCGCCACAGTTGAGAGGTTAAGCAATGGCCGCCTGTTGTACACTTTCCAAGTTTATGTGTTCACTAGCTGCTCCGCGCGGTTTCACCCCCGTGGCTCCACTCCTGTTGGACTTAGCGTGATCATATATAGCCTATAGCCTTCCTCGATAAATGGGCTATCTAACACCGAAAGAATTTTTCAAATCGGATCAGTAGTTTCCGAGTTTAGCGCGTTCAAACAAACAAACAAACAAACTCTTCAGCTTTATAATATTAGTATAGATTTCATTTCGATTCCTGATAAATGTACAATAAAGTATCATATACAGGGTGTAATCGTTAAGTGTGCACAGGCGATTTTTCCGTAAGTATTACAGATAACAAAAAACTTTAAACTGATATCGAAAGTACTTAACCCTTATTAAAACGCTGGGAGCTATACTTCCCACGTCTCAGATTGAAGTAAATCGTGTTTTATTTTTATATGCTTAAACCTAATGCAGTGTAATATTTATCTACGCAATCTTAACATTTCAGAGAACTTTTTTTCATGGAAACACTTTTCAGAGAATTATTACATGTCATGGTAAACACACGTCAAAGTTAGGTGACGTGATTTTGCAGCCGAAAACGACCGTTATTTTTTAGTTTTTGGTGTAGTGCTCAAAAAAAATTAGATAAGTAGATTTGAGTTCTAGCTATGTAAACTAGACTATATTACGGTTGCGTGAACCGTAAAAATATGCCCAGAATCTTTCGTATATACCTTGGTAGAGTCGATTGAAATTAAGTCTTTAAGTGGGAAGATATCATCCCAGTGTTCGTCACTGCACACGACATTTTGAAATTCTATATATAAAATCTGTGTGTCTAAACAATCTTTTTTAGTTGGTATAAGCAACTTATTTATTGTAATTCGTTATTTCCTGATCAGATAATTAGAAATCTTAACTCAATACATTAGTATTTACCTATTGTTTTTATTTTGTTTTAGAAAAATGCCATTTTTATGTTGAAGTCATTCATTTTTTAATTCCCGAATTCTTCCCGCAGTAAAATAAACTTGCATTTATGAGAACTTTCACCTCCTTTATTAAAAAACTTGATCTTTATAATTTTTTACGATAACATTAAATTCACAAGTGGAGTCAAGGCAACTAACTAGTGTTTTAAAATATTGATGTCTGGAGTGGACACTGGGAGCTATAGTTCCCACCTATCCAAACTTTTTACAAGAGAGAACAGATGACGGGATATATACTTCCCACCGAAAAAAGGGTACTTCCCCCCCACCAACCCCTTTTTTGTGTGTATTTTTGAAATCTACGACCCAAAATTACCCAGGAACGTATCTTACTTTTTTGTTAGCTCCTCCACAGGCTCGCGTTTGAATAAGGGTTAACCTAATGAGTAAAATGGCCGTAATAAATTTTTAAAAATGAATCGAGAAATATCAACAAAATTATCTTTAAACCCTCCCATACATTAAGTATGAAATATGAATATCCCATATACATTTTAATATTATGAAAGATTTTAGCTTTCTTTTTCTTTTTTGGTTTTCTGCTTTAATTACTTCGCAAAGAAGTGGCATTTTCCACGCTTTTCCGGACATTTTCACGCATTTTCCGGATATTTTCCGGGAATTTTCCGGACATTTCCCAAGCGTTTTCCGGGGATTTTCCAGGCATTTCCACGCATTTCCGGACATTTTCACGCATTTTCCGGGTATTTTCCAGATATGTTCCAAGTAGAGAATCCAATCCCGCATCAAAATCGCGATCCCGCAAGCCTGCGGGATTAAGATCATCAATCCCGCGGATCCCGCGGGATTTGCGGGATTGATTTTAATTATTATTATTTTTGTTTCATGTAATTTAAAGAAAGAAAATACACGCAAATATTTTTAATTATTCTTATCAACATTAATCGAAGTTATCACTTATATTATAAATTAAATATAATGATGTTTAAGACAATACAATATTCACAATATTTCACGTTTCATATTAAGATTTTTATTTGAAATAGAACATATTATTCATTGGTTTTAGAGGCATTTAACATCAGTTTTCTTTTTTGAAAATACTTTAAAAAAAATAAGCTGATTGAAAGAAAGAAATGATAAAGTATCTAACGTTTCATCTTTTAGATTTGATCTTATCTTGTTGCATAAATAGCCAGCGGCGGAAAAAGCACGCTCGTCTTCCACACTTGTAGGCGGAATTGACTTTACATAAGTATAAACAGCTTCCAAATACTTCCCCCAGACGCAAATTCTTTGACACTTGACCGCGCGCAAAGGTACAAATCCCCGTGCGCCGTAGGGGAATCCCCAGTCATAGAGTACTGGAACTGACATTGATTACGTTCCGTTCCGTCCGATAATAGTTCCGATCATCGTCTGAGCCTATTTTTCTTACTTTTTTTCAATCCCGCGAACGTGCGGTATCCCGCATGAGTAATCCCGCATTTTTGATCCCGCAAAAAAGGTGCGGGATCCCGCATTAGCGGGATCCCGCGTTTGCGGGATTGGATTCCCTAGTTCCAAGCATTTTCCGGACATTTCCCTGACATAGCCTGTAAATGTCTGGAAAATGTCTGGAAAATCCCCGGGAAATGCTCGGAAATTGTATTCATAATATTTTTACTGTAGTAAATTAAAGTGTATTAGTGCGGATTTTATGTACAGAATATTACACCGTCAAGATGTCTTCCATCATGGTGAATGCACTCTTCAAATCGGACACGCAAAGGAGAATGGCGAAACTGGGCCTAACAAAATTAGGGCCTTACAGAAATCATAATATATTTAAAATTCATTATGTTATTTTTAATAATTCTTGGTAAAATATTGACTTCTGATTCTATGGGAAAACAAATGTTTGAAAAAAAAGATAATGTGTTCACTAATGGCATTGTTATTTAGATTTCTATGACTAGAGTGCGTTTCACGAAAGAGTTCCCCTGCCGTTATGTTGGCATACCTGACTGTCAAAAACGAAAATTATTTTTTTTTAATCAAAAATGACAGAGAAAATATTCTCCTTTCTTCCTAGCCTTATCCCGTATCTTACGGGGTTGGCTGCCTAGAAAGGAGAATATTTTCTCTGTCATTTTTGATTAAAAAAAAATATTTTCGTTTTTGACAGTCAGGTTAGCCAACATAACGGCAGGGGAACTCTTTCGTGAAACGCACTCTACCGGTCTTATCAAGCAGAGATTGTCAGTGCTGTCAGGAGTAAAATAGTCGATATATCGATTAAAACGAATGAATATTTATTTTCATTTTTAGTTTTATATAAAATTCAAATGCTTTATAAATCAGAAATATAAGTTAACTGCGTTACATATTTTATTTTTAACTTTTTAGCACGCTATTTATTTAGGTAATTCTATACATTTTTACTCATGGCGGCCGCACTTTGTAAGAATATTTTTGAAATGTAGCTGGCCGCTTCAATTTTAATTACAATGTCATGTTTGTCGTTTGACTTTTGACATTTGATTGAGGTTTTTCGTTTCGTGGTTAACTTATTTTCTTCATCTTTATCGACTTTCGCTACGTATTACGGACACTGACGATCTCTGTTATTACTACCAACCAACGCTTGCACACCGGACTTTGATTACCTGCCTTTACGACTCACTACTGCTACCCTACCTGGACACCGACTTTGCATCCGATTTTTCATTTACAAATATGAACTGCATCAACTGTGATATTAATGCTAATCGTAACAATGCTATACGTATGCATTTGTTACAAGATAACGCAATAATATCAATTATACAAGGGTGGGCTGCTCCTCTAACGGTTAGTGGATTAGTATTATCTAAGGTATTTAGTACTAGCTATTGAAATCAAACAAAAACGTAAACACACATTGTTTTATATATATACTAGCGGTCCACCCCGGCTTCGCCCGTGGTACCTACATGTTTAAACTAGTTCTCTCAAGTTGGATCGAACTCCACATGGTGTGCGAATTTTATTATAATCGGTTAAGTGGTTTAGAAGTCCATTGAGGACAAACATTGTGACACGAGATTTATATATATTAATATATATATATTCACTTTCTTTTGTCCAATTGTAATATTAATTCTTTATTTGTAGATCACTCACCCTGATCACATATGTGATGCATGCTGGAAACTTGCAAATGATTCTTTGAGGATTGAAAATCATGAAGATGACACTGTAACTCTGGGTCATCAACGTGTATGCATTTATTGTGGACGTTCTGTATGGCGCACACGGTTTCATTTACTAAGAACTGATTCTCAACGCGATCAAAGAATTAGAGCAGTGATATTAGAGTGGATATTACCTCGTCATTTAAGTTATTGAGTGTTTTGATAATATTTTAAGTAAAAAGTTGCCAATAATCTTCTTTTTAAATCTCAAAGTAAAAATGAAAGGTGTTTTAACAAAGTATTTCTTTACAGATTGGAAATAGAGCAACATATCTATGTCATTCTTGCTGGGTGAGGGCTCTCATAGAAAGGGAAGCAATAACAGTTTATTATTGTAATTGTTTAGTAGGAAGAAGAACTGTAGGTTGCTGCTGTCACGTTATGTGCATAATATGGTACCTTAGCTGGGCAAGGTATCAACCAGATTTAATGCCGCCAGCACAGTTTCTGGATGATGTGTTAATTGTTTATGATGATAATGATGAATTATAAACGATTTATGAAAAAACGTGTTTTATTTTATATATAAGTACCTACGATGTTTTGGTAGGTACTCTAAAAGAATAAAAGTTCGATCCAATATCTCTATTACCTAACTGTTCTTCTGTTACACTCTTTATCTAAATAATGTATATTATAGGATATAAACTTACCTCTACTTAGAAAGAAACAAAGCTATTCATTGAACTCGAGCAAACCTAACCTCAATTTTAGTGACGTTACATGCTCAATATCTCTGCTATCCCATAGAACAGATCTTTAATTGTTATATTTATAGAATCTGTATATTTTTATCTATTTAACCCCACATAAATCATCAGTGTAACGATCAGGCCCAAAGTCCTATGGGAGTTCGCCATTCTCCTTTGCCGAGACGCGCCGAAGGATGTCCGCTGAAATGGCTCTCACTTCTGTCGTTATTTTAGTCTTCAACTGCTCCAAATTTGTAAGAGGGGTATCAAAAACTCTTGCTTTGAGACAACCCCATAAAAAAAAGTCAGCGGGGGTTAAATCGGGAGATCTGGGTGGCCACAATATGTCTCCAGAGCGGCTTGTGAATTTTCCCGGAAATGACGCATTTAGTGCGTCCCTAGCAGTGTTGGCTATGGCACCATCTTGCTGAAACCATACATCAGACTTGTCAATATCCTCTTCTTGCAGCTGAGGTACAAAAAAGTTACCGATGGTGGCTTAAAGAGGCAGCATGTTGTCTAAGTGAGCGTCTTGGATGTTCCGTGACCGCAGCGGCGACGCGGTCGATGTGTTCAATCGATCGCACAGGTCTATTTCGTGGTCCAATTGAATGATTTAGTAAACATCCTGTCGCTCTAAACTTTTCTCCTCACGACTTAATTAATTGAGTACTCGGGGCATCACTCAAACGGTGGATTTCATAGCGACTACAAATTTACACCGTTTTTCACTCAACGAAAACGTATTGCATAAGTACGCTTCTACTGCGTACACGCGGTGCATACCAGACCACTGCGCCATGGCCACAAAAAAATCCGCACTCGTCACCTATCGAACGCTACCACTCCCCTCCAGCTAACCCCGCAGGTTGCCGAGAAATTCGTGTTTAAAGTTTAAAATCGGCGCTGAGACACCCTTTATAACCAATAAACATTATAATATGTATAATAATTAATAATTGAGACATTATTTAAAAGCAAATACAATATCGTTTAATACTTAGCTTCCCAAACGATTTTGAAGTAATTCAAATTTCAAACCAACAAAAACGATATTTGTATTTCTATTTTAAGATAAAAACTAACTATTTTTAAATATATTACAGGCGAACGTTCTAATGGCCCACAACGACGAGGTAGAAAAAGAACGTGCCCGCAGGAATAAGTCAATCAATGATGAGTATTATGAGGGTCTGCGGCAGCAGATTGAGGACAATGCAGTCCGCAGGAAGCGGGAGAAGGAGGAGGATAGGATGTAATGGGATGCTGGGTAACAATTGTTTTATATACTTATTATTTTTTGCTCGCGGTTTCGCCTGCTTTGTGTAAACTCTAAACCTATATACTAAAAATGAACCGCTCAATGTGCTGGTAAGCGCATAACTCGAGAATGGCTGAACCGATTTAGTTAGGTAATTCTTTTTTTATAATATTCCTTGAAGTACGAGGATGGTTCTTATGGAGAGAAAACGTAAACATGGACCACGGGCGAAGCCGGGGTGGACCGCTAGTTGTATACTAAAACATACAAGATTCAAGAATCACACTATCTATAAAAAAATTGCATCAAAATTCGTTGTGTAATAATTTTTCTGAATAGCTACAACATCCTCTATCTCCATTTTATTTTTATTATGGTGGCAAATAAAACGTTTTCTATTTCTATTTCCATTTACCAAGTTATCTATTCCTTACGCTACACCCTATATTATATCATCACACTTACACCAATAAGAGCAGAGCACATTTTTTAACCTTAATATTTTATTTTGTTTCAGGATATTATCGTGCAGGATAAGGAATGAAGACTATACTCGGCTCGGCGAATGATGATTCCTATGACACTGACAGTTATTCTCAAGAGACAAACTTGTAATGGTGTCACCATTAAATTAGAAACGTATTGGATTAAAAATGCCATTTATTAATTTTTACGTAGCTTTATGCCACTACAATGATATTCCGTTGGAATTATAACAATTCTAAACATTTACGAGAAATTATTTCAATCTGACTTTACGTTTACGTCCTGCAAAACTTCATCGTTGGCATTTATCGACTAGTGCGGAAAGTATCGATAAACAAATGACGATAATGGAAATGAGTACATATTTTTAAAACCGAAAAATCAAACCAAATAGTGAGACTATACCTGAAAAATATCCATATACCTATGATAACAAAAGTTTTTCAGACAAATTAAATGGCGAAATCCATTTTCATGATAAAATATACACTAGCGCATACGTGTTAACGGGTTAAAAGTTACGAGAAAATTATGGTGCATTTATATGTTTTGGAAAACTTTCGTTTTACTTACCTACTTCATCTATTACTTAAATCAATACAACAAAAACATAATAGACGGTAAAAATTTTAGTTTATAATATTTGTAAAAACATGTTTACCGACGTGGCTGAATGCAAGCCACGCCTTTGCCTATAAAATAGTAAAGTATCGACATGACCCATTATACGAACAATCACTAAGACGAACTGTCAGGGATCAAGGTTCGCCGTGCCGAGTATAACATGGATGCTTTTGGAAGGCTTGTAATTTAGCAGCTGTATGCTTATGCTCGTAGCGAAATGATATGCATTTGCACGTGCTTTTTAATATTATTAAAAATAATAATCTTCAAAAGACATAGATGTAGAATGTTACTACCCTTTGAAAATGTGTGGTCTATAGAAATAGTTTCAGTGTGCGGTTTGGTCGCGATTTCTAAATATTGTGTGATTTCTAGCCTATATTCCAATAAAAATTGATCTCTTTTTGCGATAGGAAAAATGGATAAACAAACGAACAAACTTCGGTATTAAATTATAATGCATTAAATGTCAGTAGAGATATGTATCCCTGTCAAGGGGGGACGCCCTTGTGCATGTCGCTACCAGGGTGAACCTTCAGTTCACCCCCGCGTCCGCGTTAAAATGTAGAAGCCCTTCTGGCTAACATTGAGACACCAAAAAAAAAAAAAAAAGTAGTGATAGCTTTGGCTGGCTTATTGTCAGAGGTATTTGTATTTTGTGTATGGAAATCACAACTTAGCAAGGCTTAAAGACAAGGATAGTAAAGTTAATCATTTGATAGTCGAGCCAATTTTTACATTAATATCATAAATGTTAACATTCTAATATCTTTAAAATTTAATGTCAAAACATTTTAGAGACTTTTTAATATGATTAACTTTTAATCTCATAAATTATCAGCATTATTATTAACGTTTATTTAAGAACTAATCATCATAGCTTAGTTCCATCCAGTTTGAACTCTATTAATATTGGTAACTTCTCTTTATAAGTTTTTTTAATTATTAACTAAAAGACACCAGGTTTATTTTCATTTTGTTTCAAATATTAAGAATCTTCATCAGTTTATATTGATGTTTCATTTATTTTCAAATTACTATGTAACGAACAAAAATCAGAAAAAGTAGGTTAATGTATAATATAACATAATATTATGTTCTTATTTGAATGTATAAAATGCAAATTATGTGTTACTTAGTCATTATTTTAATATTGTATAATGTAATATTTATGTACTGTCAAAGTGACATTTCACGCATATAAATTTAAATAAAATACAGCAAAATTGTCAATCAAAAAAATTTTATAATTTTATTTTTATCCCTTGAATTATTTTTTTTTTTCAATGTATCTCGATGATAATTTTTATGTTACGTCATTTGCACACAATACCTATGTATCTACAAATAATTAATAAATGCTTAATAAAATTGAGTGTTTTATTTATTTAATTAGCATACCGCCCGCGGCTTCGCCCGCGTAGTCAAAGAAAAACCCATATCAAGATATCGTCATTTTAATAACTCGCGCCGTTCTCGCGCGGGACCACCCAGAATTGCCTCCACAGATGCGCGAACCATGCAAAATGGCCGCCACAGTTGAGAGGTTAAGCAATGGCCGCCTGTTGTACACTTTCCAAGTTTATGTGTTCACTAGCTGCTCCGCGCGGTTTCACCCCCGTGGCTCCACTCCTGTTGGACTTAGCGTGATCATATATAGCCTATAGCCTTCCTCGATAAATGGGCTATCTAACACCGAAAGAATTTTTCAAATCGGATCAGTAGTTTCCGAGTTTAGCGCGTTCAAACAAACAAACAAACAAACTCTTCAGCTTTATAATATTAGTATAGATTTCATTTCGATTCCTGATAAATGTACAATAAAGTATCATATACAGGGTGTAATCGTTAAGTGTGCACAGGCGATTTTTCCGTAAGTATTACAGATAACAAAAAACTTTAAACTGATATCGAAAGTACTTAACCTAATGAGTAAAATGGCCGTAATAAATTTTTAAAAATGAATCGAGAAATATCAACAAAATTATCTTTAAACCCTCCCATACATTAAGTATGAAATATGAATATCCCATATACATTTTAATATTATGAAAGATTTTAGCTTTCTTTTTCTTTTTTGGTTTTCTGCTTTAATTACTTCGCAAAGAAGTGGCATTTTCCACGCTTTTCCGGACATTTTCACGCATTTTCCGGATATTTTCCGGGAATTTTCCGGACATTTCCCAAGCGTTTTCCGGGGATTTTCCAGGCATTTCCACGCATTTCCGGACATTTTCACGCATTTTCCGGGTATTTTCCAGATATGTTCCAAGTAGAGAATCCAATCCCGCATCAAAATCGCGATCCCGCAAGCCTGCGGGATTAAGATCATCAATCCCGCGGATCCCGCGGGATTTGCGGGATTGATTTTAATTATTATTATTTTTGTTTCATGTAATTTAAAGAAAGAAAATACACGCAAATATTTTTAATTATTCTTATCAACATTAATCGAAGTTATCACTTATATTATAAATTAAATATAATGATGTTTAAGACAATACAATATTCACAATATTTCACGTTTCATATTAAGATTTTTATTTGAAATAGAACATATTATTCATTGGTTTTAGAGGCATTTAACATCAGTTTTCTTTTTTGAAAATACTTTAAAAAAAATAAGCTGATTGAAAGAAAGAAATGATAAAGTATCTAACGTTTCATCTTTTAGATTTGATCTTATCTTGTTGCATAAATAGCCAGCGGCGGAAAAAGCACGCTCGTCTTCCACACTTGTAGGCGGAATTGACTTTACATAAGTATAAACAGCTTCCAAATACTTCCCCCAGACGCAAATTCTTTGACACTTGACCGCGCGCAAAGGTACAAATCCCCGTGCGCCGTAGGGGAATCCCCAGTCATAGAGTACTGGAACTGACATTGATTACGTTCCGTTCCGTCCGATAATAGTTCCGATCATCGTCTGAGCCTATTTTTCTTACTTTTTTTCAATCCCGCGAACGTGCGGTATCCCGCATGAGTAATCCCGCATTTTTGATCCCGCAAAAAAGGTGCGGGATCCCGCATTAGCGGGATCCCGCGTTTGCGGGATTGGATTCCCTAGTTCCAAGCATTTTCCGGACATTTCCCTGACATAGCCTGTAAATGTCTGGAAAATGTCTGGAAAATCCCCGGGAAATGCTCGGAAAATCCCCGAAAAATGTCTGGGACATTCCCGGAAAATGCCTGGGAAATGTCTGGAAAATATCCGGAAAATGCGTGGAAATTTCCGGAAAAACTGTGGAAAATGCCTGGAAAATATCCGGAAAATGCGTGAAAATGTCCGGAAAATATCCGGAAAATGCCTGAGAAATGTCCGGAAAATGTCTGGGAAATGCGTGGAAAATGTCCGGAAAATGCCAGGGAAATGTCCGGAAAATGTCTGGGAAACATCCGGAAAATCCCCGGAAAATTCGCGGAAAATGCCTGGGAAATTCCCGCAAAATGTCTGGGAAAATCCCGGAAAATAACCGGAAAATGCCAGGGAAATGTCTGGAAAATTTCTGGAAAATGTCCGGAAAATGCGTGGAAATGTCCGGAAAATGCGTGGAAATGTCCGGAAAAAGCGTGTAAAATGCCTGGAAAATCTCTGGAATATGCCTGGGTAATGCCTGGAAAATATCTGGAAAATATCCGGAAAATGCGTGAAAATGTCCGAAAAAAGCGTGGAAAATGCCCGGAAAATGCTCGGAAAATCCCCGGAAAATATCCGGAAAATGCGTGAAAATGTCCTGGAAAAACGTGGAAATGCCACTTCAAATTTGCGAAGTAATTAAAGCAGAAAACCAAAAAAGAAAAAGAAAGCTAAAATCTTTCATAATATTATGTGTATATGGGATATTCATATTTCATACTTAATGTATGGGAGGGTTTAAAGATAATTTTTTTGATATTTCTCGATTCATTTTTAAAAATTTATTACGGCCATTTTACTCATTAGGTTAAGTACTTTCGATATCAGTTTAAAGTTTTTTGTTATCTGTAATACTTACGGAAAAATCGCCTGTGCACACTTAACGATTACACCCTGTATAAATATATTTTAATGAGGAATTAAATCTACACTAACATAATTTATTGAAAACTAGAGGTCCGCCCCGGCTTCGCCCGTGGTACATATTTCGCAATAAAAGGTAGCCTATGTCCTTTCTCGGGTATCAAAATATCTCTATACCAAATTTCATGCAAATTGGTTCAGTAGTTTAGGCGTGATTGAGTAACAGACAGACAGAGTTACTTTCGCATTTATAATATTAGTATGGATGTTAAGGCGAGTCGTCAACGGAGCACAGAGCAATGACCGAATGAAATAAAGAGCATCCAGATAGTGCATATTTTATATTTTTATGTATTGTTGTAGTTTTTTTTATTATTAACAGCTGCGATTATTAAATAGTTATATTGCCTGCTCTGGCATTCCGTTGATGCACTATTCCACAAAGTCTGCAAAGTAAAGCCAGCATTGTATTCGAAAAATATGTATGTAATTTCAATAATAAAAGCTTAACTGGCATCTCTACGATAAAGACCACGTTTATTAATGATTCAATGGAAAATTTGCCGATGATTACAATGGCCATTAGCCCGTCGCGTCGTTCTGTGGCCACGTCGCGGTCGCATTGCGTAGGTATGCGCCTGTGGTATCCGCCCAGCTATACATTATTCCTCTATGTATCCGCCTACTGCAAGGCCTACTGCGTAAGTTTAGTATTTGTTCTCTGTGGACATGTAAGTTGTAACTTGTAACTGTCAGTTGCTAAGGTCAGTTGTCTTTTTCCGTCTGTTTTCAATTTACCGGCAATCCGCAATCGTTTCGTGATCGTTTCAAGGCTGCAAGCTTGGGCCCTGTGTTGTGTCGCAGTATTTGGACTATTTGGTGTCTTGGTACAGTCGTTACCTTTATTGATCCACAACCTTGAAATTTGGTGCAATCTTCGTGTTTTTTCGCAAAACGTCACACGGAAAATATTTTTATTTAACAAGTAAGAATTAAAAAAGCACTAATGCAGAACTACGAATCTGGAGACTGCAGTTATCTGCAGGACAAGGAACGTAGGCGGCAAGATAGAGTAAGTATAAGAATTAAATTAACACCTACGAGTTAAATCCTTGTTTGGATTTATTTTGTTGTTGCAATAATATTGAATTAGCTCAATGACCATCTGTTCTATAACTATCCCTAATGTATCTTTATATGCTTAAAATCTATACTTAATTAGGTCTTGACTAATACTCGAAGCGAATATTGTCTTCCAAATTAGGCATACGATACGTGACAACTGGAGTTTTCTTGGTTGATTTCTCTTTTAAAGATCTAGGTCATCCAAGTAATGACTTAAATCATGCGAAAGTAAGAAAAATATGTATAAAACTACAAAATACGTGTACATAACTTATTGATGTACCTAACTCGGTTACAACATATAGGTATTAGGTACCTATGATGATACATTTTTCATTTTATGTTACATCAATCATGATCTGGTGATAAATGAACACATGGCTTTAGAATATATAGCACAAGTGTCCCCCAAATATCCTTTGTTTAAGTTGGTTTTAAGTTTATTAATTAATCAACATGCTTCTAATAAACTCATTTTAAATTTAACTTTTACCTATTGGCTGCAGTCAGATGATATAACATTACACAAGAATCTCCATGACTCGTTCAATGAAAGTGACGAGTCCCATGATCGCTATGAACAAGCTCAAATGGATAAAGACACGAAGTATCGTAATGACTTGAAGCAGCAGTGTCAGGATAATGCAGAGATGAGACACCAGATTCGTGTGGAGTCTTCGGCCATGCAGCAAGTGAGACAAGAAATTGGTGCGGCTATGGCTGATCAGAATCAAAGGTGTGTATAACTTGAGTCTAAGGCAAATAAGCTTGTTTTTTAGGCTCTGACCTTATTGGTCTAGCAGTTAATAATATCAGAATGTTCCAGAATTATGGATGGGCATAGAATTTTTATTAGTTATTTGTTAACTATTATACATTATATTATTACAATACGATTATATGATAATATATGATTTGTTTATAATATCTAGTAAAGTAGAATAAATAAACAACAAATTGTGAGCTTATAATCTAGTGACTGGTGCCTGAAATAGGTTTCTAAATAACTTGGGGTTCTTTAGATCTTTACAACATAACATATACATCTAATCTAATATCTAATATATATTATAAAGGCGAAAGTTTGTAAGGATGTATGGATGTATGGATGTTTGTTACTCTTTCACGTAAAAACTACTGAACCGATTACAATGAAATTTAGCACACATATAGAGGGTAACTTGGATTAACACATAGGATAGTTTTTATCCCGGAAATCCCACGGGAACGGGAACTATGCGGGTTTTCCTTTGCAAACGCGGGCGAAGCCGCGGGCGGAAATCTAGTACATAGTAAACGCGATGATGTAATGTATAAATATAACATACTAGCGGTCCGCCCCGGCTTCGCCCGTGGTACATATTTCGCAATAAAAAGTAGCCTATGTCCTTTCTCGGGTATCAAAATATCTCTATACCAAATTTCATGCAAATTGGTTCAGTAGTTTAGGCGTGATTGAGTAACAGACAGACAGACAGAGTTACTTTCGCATTTATAATATTAGTATGGATTGTCATAAATAAGCAAACAATTCTCACATATTAAAACTATTATAAACATCACAGATACATTGAGCATCAGCAAGAACAATCAGACCAACTGCGTCAAGACATAATCTCGTTCAAGCAAGACTGCGCCGACTTTAAGGACATGCAGAGAGAACTGATCAACATCGAGGAGCGCAGGATTGATGGACAGCGCCATGAGACTTCTGATAGGAGTGATGCTGTGTAAGTATTGTTTTTAACCGACTTCTATTCAATTAGTGATATAAAAATTCTGATTTATAATTAGGAAAATTGTGGATTATAACTTTGTTTTTGCTAATTTTAAAGATTTACTCAAGTCCTTTAGTTTTTGAAGAGTTTTAGTTGTGGTTTTGAATCAAAATACAGAATTAAAATATTTGGAGTGTGGAAAGCAGTTTTAGAGCACAAGATTTATTTATAAGTTTTCATTGAGAATTTATCTTACAAATAAGTATATTATATTATTTGAAATAAAAAATGAAACACTGTATTATGCTCATGGATACATTTGATTTATGAGCTTTTTTATAGCACTTGATCAAATTTATATTGCAGTATTGCTGAGCGAGAGAGAAAAATCCAAGAAAAGGATGACTATGATGATAAACTGGCTTCAGAATACTATGCTGATGAGGTTATTATATTTATTTTATTCTAGTAATTAGGTTTAAATGAAAATTTAATAGAAATAGTTGTTTTTATATTGAAAAAAAAAACAACTATTTCTATTTCTATTTCTAAATAATTCATGTAAAAATTGTATTAAAGAGTTACTGAATGTGTTCTCAAAAAAAATAATGAGCTATAACAAAATGATATGTATGTAAATGGTTGCACTGGCACACATTTTGATAAATTAATTTGAACACAAAGTACACTCACCGGCACGGAATCTTGGCCACTTACAAATTTGCCGATAAAAAAAGTTTAAAGTGTTTTTCACGATTTTTTTGTATGCAGATATGTTAACATATTATTTGTTTAACTTTATGGTAAGAAATCATTAAGTTTGAGAATAATATTTTACCACTTTTTAAGAGTTACTCGAAATTTGTGATTTGTGCGGTTACGCCGAAGTTACGAATTGTTCGTTTAAAACTTTTTTCGATATCGTTTATGTCGTTTTAAGATATTGTTATTGTTGTACTGTAGTCAATGATCATAACAAACAATAAAAAATGCCGTTAACATCTGAACAACCTGCTCAGGCCATCACAATGTTAGACCAATGACTGCCGCAGCGTAAAGTACCTAATGTTCAGTACGTACCACGTTCAGCGGTGCATTATGCATGGAGAAGATACCAGGAGACTGGTAGCTACATGTGCAGACCAGGAAATGAAGGTATGAGGTGCACATCAGCTCGAGAAGACCCGTTTATTGTTCAAGAGATACTCAGAAATGGCTTTCTGACAGTTTTTGAGATACACCACCGGCTCTAAAACACCAGGATAATAAATGTGAGTGAGCAATCGGTGAGAAGACTAATGAAGGAAGTTATTTTGAAGGTTTGCAGACCAGCACACCGTCCAGAACTCCTCAGACATCACAGAGAAGCACGTCTTCGTTTTGCACGAGAACATGAAAACAGGACCCACAGCCAGTGCGCTCGTGAGGTGTTCACAGATGACTGCTAAGGCACTTTACGAGCTTCTGATAGCCAAGAGTCAGTATAGAGGAGACGAGAAGAGAGGTTTTCACCCATCACCACACTCAAACTGCGATTTTTCATGGAGGGTCAATAATGGTATGGGGAGGTATAAGTTCCGATGCTCGCACGGAGTTAGTTATCGTAGATAATGCCTTAAATTTGATCAGGTACATTGAGGAAATTCTCCAGGAACATGTTCAGCCCTATTACAGGTTTATCAGTGAAGAAAATTTGCTACTAATACACTATAACGCACGTCCGCGTGTCGTACGATGCGTATAAGAGTACCTTCAAGAGGTTATTATTGAAAAATTGGAGTGGCCAGCTCGTAGCCCGAATCTTAATCCAATAGAAAACATCTGGGACATGCTTAAAAGAAACATTAAGTTCGATTCCAACCCAGCACCAATGTTAGATAAGCTTAGAAATACAGCTGGGGCCGTTTGGTACACTATAGCTCAAGTGGACATCAAAAATGTCTTCTAGAGTATGCCAGGCTGGATGCAAATAGTGTTTAAGGAAAGAGAAGGAAACACCCTATATTAAAAGGTTCAATTTTTTTTATGGAAACGTTCTTTTTAATTTTTGTGCATTTTTTAAGAAATCATTTAAATTTCACAGGAAAAGCGTAAATTCTTGTTTAATTCATATCTACGCGGTAGTACTTCTTATAAACTTCCAATTATTACTAAAAGTTAGTAAAAACATTAAAGTAACTAGTTTTGATTAAATTTTTATTGAATTTTGTAGTAGAAAAGAAATAGTGTTATTTTACCCAAAAATTTGCAGTGGCCAAGATTCCGTGCCGGTGAGTGTATATTAAGCACTATTAACTTATACTTGCTATAACTTTAATTATAAGTAAATATTTTTAACTAACGGAAATGTGATCTAATAGAAAATAGGGTTGAAAGGATGAGTCACGCGCCATCTTGTCGCGACCGGGGTGTTTCCCAGCCGTGCCGGTTCGTGTAGCGTAATAAATAATTATTAATTTACTAGCTTCCCCCCGCGTTTTCAAAGAAAAACCCGCATAGTTCCCGTACCCGTAGGAATTCCGGGATAAAACCTATCCTATGTGTTAATCATAGAAAGCTCTTCAGTTATTTAGTAACTTCATTCCATCCGGGTGTCCCTTGACACTTCTCAAGTTTTTATATTAATTACTAGCTGTGCTCCGCGGTTTTACCCGCAGTGCTCCGCTCCCGTTGGTCTTAGCGAGATGATATAATATAGCCTTCCTTGATAAATGGGCTATCATTGAAAGAATTTTTAAAATCGGACCAGTAGCTCCCGAGATAAGCGCGTTCAAACAGACTCTTCGGCTTTATAATATTAAGTATATAGATACTGACTGTGGTGTTAAAAAAAAGACTGGTTGCACTCCGGGAGTGCCGGCAGAAGTGAAAACTTTATTACGTTCAGCATGTTTGATATTTTGGAATGGTATCCGTCTTACGCATTACTTCAATATAAGGGCTACGCACGGAGCACGGGCACGGAGGTGTGGCTTGAAGGCATAGCATGCAATAGCTTTACCGCAGCAGTCCCCGAGTGCCACACGTCTTTTCTTTCATTAAATCCATTTGAAACATTCCAGGATGAGCGGCAAGACCGTGAACACGATTTGGACGTGAAGCACGAGCGTGAATATCTCGAGAAGCACCTCCGGGATGACCAACGGAAGAAGGATGAGCATGATGAGGAGCAGCGGGACCTGAGGGACTGCCTGCTGCTGCAGATGGAGGAGAACAAGCAACACGTGCGCGACGAGAAGAAGCGGGACATGGTGTTCAGCGATGCGGTGAGTGGTGGACAGGAGACCAGTAGACCATGGGCAGTAGACCAGGGACAGTAGACCAGCGCAGTACCACAGGGGCAGTAGACCAGGTACAGTAGACCAGCGCAGTACCACAGGGGCAGTAGACCAGGGACAGTAGACCGGGGCAGTACCACAGGGGCAGTAGACCAGGGACAGTAGACCAGCGCAGTACCACAGGGGCAGTAGACCAGGGACAGTAGACCGGGGCAGTACCACAGGGGCAGTAGACCATGGGCAGTAGACCAGGGACAGTAGACCAGCGCAGTACCACAGGGGCAGTAGACCAGGGACAGTAGACCGGGGCAGTACCACAGGGGCAGTAGACCATGGGCAGTAGACCAGGGACAGTAGACCAGCGCAGTACCACAGGGGCAGTAGACCAGGGACAGTAGACCGGGGCAGTACCACAGGGGCAGTAGACCATGGGCAGTAGACCAGGGACAGTAGACCAGCGCAGTACCACGGGCAGTAGACCAGGGACAGTAGACCAGCGCAGTACCACGGGCAGTAGACCAGGGACAGTAGACCAGAGGGAGTAGATCAGAGGCTGTAAATTATTTTGAGTAACTCATCAAACAGAGTGCGTTCATTCAAACTTATTACAATGATATTTGTATTGCACGCCTCATAAGCGAAGCGTTGAGGTGGGTACTACTGTCACTTCGCGCAAAACATCTGATTTTTCAAACTTAAAATGTCTTTATGTATCATACATTGCACTTGTAAGATAATACATACACACACATATTAAGAAAAAACACTATTTTTAACGTTCATGATATTTTTGATGTCATTTTTGTTATTAAAACTAGTTAAAAAACAGTTTAAAAAAGTTCTGTCTTGGACGTCCGTGTGTCTGTATGTGCGGATCCTTTTTCTTGTTAACACGATAGCGACCGAAGTACTTTACTAATCGAGTCTTTTTTTTTCTCTTACGCTTGAGTATGCTCAGGAATAGAACCCTTTCATTTTTCAGGGTCTGATTCGATGTGGTTTAATTGTTATTAAATAAACAAAAATAATAATTAATAAATATTTATTAAAAAAAAATTATGAGGCGTGCACTTTTGGATTTTCCAAATTATTCAAAAATCCAAAATATTTCTATTCTCAGATGAAAACTATTTTTAAATATATTACAGGCGAACGTTCTAATGGCCCACAACGACGAGTTAGAGAAAGAGCGTGCCCGCAAGAAGAAGGAAGTCAACGATCAGTACTATGAGGACCTGCGGCAGCAGATTGAGGACAATGCAGTCCGCAGGAAGCGGGAGAAGGAGGAAGATAGGATGTAATGGGTGTGTAAGAATTGTTTTGTATACTAACTAGGTTTTGTCCGCGGCCTCGACCGCAAAAAAATTGCATCAAAATTTGCTGTGTAGTTTTAAAAATTTTAGTCGCGGTACGTGTGCCGAAAAATAAAATAAAAGCAAATAAAATACATACATATAGACATTAGGACGGACGCGGGAAGCGACTTTGCTTTATACTATGTAGTGATTACTATCTGCCCAAGCGTTCGTTCGTTCTACCCCATTGTCCTTTTGTCATAAGCACATGTTGAATTTTTTAACCTTAATATTTTATTTTGTTTCAGGATGTTATCGTGCAGGATAAGGAATGAAGACTAACATGGATGCTTTTGGAAGACTTGTAATTTAGGAGCTGTATGCCTATACTCGTAGCGAAATGCATTTGCACGTGCTTTTTAATATTATTAAAAATAATGAATAATAATCTTCAAAAGACATAGATATAGAATGTAACAATCCTTTGAAATGTGTGGTCTATTATAGATATTAGTTTCAGTGTGCGGTTTGGTCGCGATTTCTAAATATTGTGTGATTTCTAGCCTATATTCCAATAAAAATTGATCTCTTTTTGCAATAGGAAAAATGGAGAAACAAACGAACAAACTTCCGTCATAAATTATAATGCATTAAATATCAATAGAGATAGCTTTGGCTGGCTTATTGTCAGGTATTTGTGTATGGAAATCTAAAGTCAAAACATAGCAAAGCTGGTTTATAGACAAGGATAGTAAAGTAAATCATTTTAATTTTTACATTAATAACATAAATGTTAACATTCTAATATCTTTAAAATTTTAATGTCAAAACATTTTAGAGACTTTTTAATATGATATAACTTTTAATCTCATAAATTATCACAATTATGATTAACGTTTGTTTAAGGACTAATCATCATAGCTTAGTTCCGTCCAGTGTGAACTATTAATATTGGTAACTTCTCTTTATAAGTTTTTTTAATTATTATCTAAAAGACTCATATTTTCATTTCGTTTCAAATATATAGAATCTTCATCAGTTTTTGTTCACGTTTCATTATTTTAAAATTGTTTGTATGACGATCAAAAATCAGAAAAAGTAGGTTAATATAAAATATATATAATAATATGTTCTTACCTGAATGTATAAAATGCATATTATGTGTTACACAATCATTATTTTAATATTGTATAATGCGTAGAGTGAGAATGAACCATAGAGGAGGCACTAAAATGACAAGGAATGCGTGAGAGAAATACACTTATGACTATAAAGCTAAGAGCAAGAGAGACAGAAACATTGTTTTTTGTTTCTCTCATGTTATGCGATTTCTTTTGTTGGGGACAAAGGCAGTTTGTCCCAAACAAGCGGCTACAGTCCATTGTTTTGCTAGTTTTCTGTTTTTTCTCGCTGTTAAGTGACTTCAAAGTTTAATAAACGTTGACAGTGATCTGTTTTAATCCGACTTTAAGTGAAAATATGGTGCGTTGTAGTGTGATTGGTTGTAAAAATCGGCCGGAACGAAGATTACCAAATATTACCTTTCACACGTAAGTAAACTTATTTGAAGTATATTGTTTTATAGAACTGGATATAGTTGATACATTTTCATTAACTCTAATGTGAAATTATCTACAAATATATAATATTTTCATCGAAATAGACGTAAACATTTTTTTGTGTTATCCGACTAAATTACGAAGTGTTCTTGTTGTTCAGGACGCCATTTGTTTTTACGTAGTTTCAAATTTATGGTATAATCATGTGATTAACATTAGGGATACCAGTACAGGGTAAAATTTTCCCCAAAATCGTGAAATGTTTTTTTAATATTAAATGTTAATGTTTGTGTAAAGTTTGTTACACGGTTCGGTTTTCCGGTTCAACTTTCCTCATTTGCATTGGTTTAAGTATTTTTTTTTTCAATGTCGGTTTTTTTGTATATTCCAGGTTACGATGCACATCATAACGCTGAAGACTGCGAAGCTGGCCCTTCCACACGAGCTGCAGCTGCCACTGAAGGCAGCGAGGACCCTGCCCCGTCAGGAGAGGCGGTGTTGGAGTAAAATCCGGAAGGCCACCCCCCGCGCCTTCCTCACCGAGGTGCGGCGCGCCTTTATAAGAACGAACGAGCGGCGGAGTCGTCCATTTTCGTCTGCTACTCGCGCGCACATTATCGCGGACCCTCTGCCCATTTATTTCTACCGTCATTTTGCTGTTCATTTTCAAATAAATGTATTTCGTTTAATTTGCTTTTAATTTGAACTATTTCCAGTACGTTTTTATTAGACTACATTTACGGCTGTATCTTCTAATTGCGTTGACATAGAAATTTGATTTTATTACTGCTTAAAGGTATAATAGACCTAAGTTTTTGATGTGAATATCAATTATTGAATACCTACATTACATTTGCGTTCATGAGTAAAGGGGTTATAAGATTAATTTTTTTTTTTATATAATGTAATAAAAAATTCATGTTTTTCGTAATTATTCCCGTATCTGTTTTATAAGATATTATTCTGTCTTCTGATTCAAATTCAATTTGAATCTGAATCAGAAGAAATAGCAATTAAAACCGCATATTCTGAAACTAGCAACTACTTGCAAGGGAATCACAACCTACAAGGTACTCCCCACGTCCTATAGCACAGACAAAGAAAAAATTGCTACAAGCAACATTTAAAGATACAACATAATAAAACAATTAGGTTTGTTCGAAGCCCTCGGTGCGCGAGTCCGACTCGCACTTGACCTTTTTTGTCCTAATTTTACTGTATTTTCTATTATTATTTACCATTGATTGAAATGATATCTAAACTTTAGCCTTGTTTTTTTATAAAAAATATATGAACTGGGATATTTCGATATTTGTGGTTAATTGCGAGAAGTGTAAAAGCAAAAGTTGTAATAAATATTTTAAATACCTACAACTTTACCATTAAACTTTATTCCGCAGTTATAGTTTTTTTAATCCCGATCTCAGATCGATCGTAAATAACTTTTCCTCTAATTTTTGTTACCTATATTCTCTTCCGTTTGAAATTGATTTCATTGTTCTATAATATTACTTTTATGTTTCAAAAGTTAATAAAAAATCATGTTGAACAATATTACTTTGTTAATTTCAAAAGTTAATATTAAATTAGTGGTCCACTTAGGTCGTGCACATGGCCCAGGGGGGGGCATGGCCCATGACCCCCATGACCCCCCCCCCTGGATCCGCGCTTGTACCGGCCGGCCGCCCGGCTATATATTTTATACCCGTGCGAAGCCGGAGCGGGCCGCTATGTTTTTATATACAACGTTCACAGTTTTTCTGTAGTGTATTTACTATTTAGTATCAGCATTGCACCCGTGCGAAGCCGGGGCGGGTCGCTAGTTAAGTTAATAAATAACAAAATCTTTTCAAATCTGTCTTTTTCTTCATAAACCTATCTTACAAAAAAATACCCAAACATTTATAGATATTTTGCCAGTTTTTCGGATAAAAAGTTTTTGTAATAGTTGGCAACATTGACGTAAGGATTCGCCATCTCGTTCGGGTATACGCCGATGTCGTCTCTAGTACATTCTCCCTCTACGGTATAATGTAATATTTATGTACTGTCAAAGTGACATTTCACGCATATAAATTAAAATAAAATACAGCAAAATTGTCAATCAAGAAACATTTAATTATTTTTATCCCTTGAATACATTTTTTTTCATTGTATCTCGAAGATAGTCTCAATATATACTGAGAGGCGTTGTATGAGAATTTTTATGTTACGTCATTTGCACACAATACCTATGTATCTACAAATTAATAAATGCTTAAAAAAATTGAGTGTTTTATTTATTGAATTAAGTAAATACTTGCAGAAAATATGTCATGGGGTTTTTTGAGTGAAATGGTTTCCAAAAATTCACCATTTTATTATATTTTTACATGCCAATAATTTTCACTTAAAAAGGATGAACTTGAAATCTTTGTTCTCTTTCTATACTAATTATAATTATTACAGAGACATATTTAATATAATTTTTTGAGTTATCAACTTTCTAAGTCAATACTTTCATTTCATTATATTATCCCGCCAACGAACTTGAAACAATGTTTATATTATAATAAAATAAATTGTATATTACAACGAGAAAGTAAACATTCATATTGTATCATTATTTTATCCTAAGCTGAATAATAATGGCTTTTTAGACAATATTTACATATCCGAATTTAATATCAAATACTGTGCGGGAATATTAAAAAGGGAGACAGTGGGGTGGCCATACCACAGAATATTTAATAGAAGCTAACGCTAACCATACTGCATTTATTTAAAATATAATTTATTTATTTTATGAGGAATTTAAATCACTATATTGATAAAAATTGATGTCTCATCACTTCACAAATAAGTTTGTTTATTCAACGAACCTCAACCTTCAAAAGAATAACTTTTATTGAACTCCAGTTAGCGTTTACTATTATGTATTCTGTGCTCCAGTATAAAATGTACGAATGATATATGCAATAAATATAATTATTGATGTAAAACGAAATAGAAGAAAATTAAATTATTTGTACGTAAGAGTAATGCTACAGTTACACAATCTTGCTGCGTTTTAACCGTTCTTATAAGCGATACAAGTTTCTCAATTTATAGCATTACTAGCTTATTTTTTTTATTTTCAAAATGTCTCTCAAACTCCGAAAGCATACGTACTTGCGACTCTGTAAAGAGTTCGCATTCGTTGGCAATAAAGAAGTGAAACGGCCACATCAGCATTTCAGTAAACAGAGTAACATCGAGCGATAAAAATCACAAAAAACACCGCCCCAAGCCGAGTTCACGGCAAATTGACACTCCATACGGGGTTTATTTGCTGACTTCCATTACGCGGGCTTATCTCCATGCCACAGACTAAAATATTTGTTTTTACAAAATATTGTATTGTTGATTGTGAATGCTAATCTGCGATAACATGTATTATGTGATTTCAATTGCTTTTTCGCACAATTAGATTTTATACAATAGACTGCGGAAAAAGTTAAGTTTGGTTAGATATCCAATGATAGAATAATAGGTATTATAGTCCGGCTCTAGGACGCATAGATAGTCTACGATTACGATGTACATTTTTTACTTAAATAAAAACAACCTAAATTTATTTAACATTTTATTATAATTATAAAATAAGTGCATCACAATTTTTTTATCCATGTTTTTTCTTTTTCTTCTCTTCTTTCTCCCTCCATTTATTAACCAGGTTTTGGAATTCAATTTGCTCTTCCAAATTTTTCTTCTCGATTTTGCCCCATTGTGTTTTTTCGTCATACCATACGCGATATTTTTCATAATCCTGGAAAATAAAATAGGTAAGTACTTATAAAATATGTGTGGTGATTGAATAACTACGTTGTATTACGGTGAACTACGCGCCTATCGGAGCAATTTATGTTTATAAATGACATTTTTATATATTGTAGGGATGTATGTACTAACAATTTTAGGTTCAGTTTCATTTTGGATAAAGTGTTCATAAATTTCATTAGCCTTTAGTCCGTACGCGGCTATTCTGTAATAAAAAAAGAAGTAGATAAAATTTACATATTGTTTGATTTCGCCATTTACAAACTGCGAAATCAGTTTACAAGCGATTACAAACCTTATAATTCGTTCAGGCGAAAGGAAATGTTCCAAATAGTTTTTCAAATAACCAACTGAATATCCTTGGAGCATATGCGCCAAACTTTGTGTATCCAAAGTTGTCGGTATGATGCGATTCCTAAAATATTTATGATATGAGTAAATTAAATTATTTTGCTTTTATGAATAAATATAAGTGTAAGTAGGTATAATTGGGCAAGAATAATTGAATAATATAGGTATTTACTTACTTTATCATCCATTGTTGCAATACCAAGTGTGTAGTTGTGTAGTTAGTCGGTGGTATCATGACTACATTTGAAAAATGTTTTAATATTAGTTTACTGTTTGTTAACCACGGGTCTATGCAGCTTCCTGAAAACATTTTGATTAGGAATTCGTTATCATACCTAACATACTTTTCATTACTCTGTCATACAATACAGCTTAGCAATACAGCATCAAAGTAGTTTTCTACACATAAATAATAATAATATATACCAGGCAAACGAAAAAAATATGGCTGTATTTAAAAATCACAAAAAAATAAATAATTAGCAACACAGCAAACCGAATTAAAAGATTTTTTTAAAATTTTCGTTTATATTCTTGACGGGTTACAAGGGGTTACATAACAATTTGTCATAATAAAAATGGAATAGATATAAAAAGACATACCAATTAGAGTAATTTTGTCCAAAGCATGAATCTTCTTAATTAATCTTTTAATGATACACTTTTTCAACATGGCCGCATACAAACTGACATCATTAGACTGGGGCTGAAATAGAATAAAAGTAAAACACGAATGAAACTTAAAATAGATTTGAAAAATTAAACACAAGAAGGGATTTAAATGAGATTAAATAATCATATTATTTATTCATACTAAATTAATCACAAGACTCTATTTACAGAGTTGTGCAGTTTGGATCTTTTTCCTTAAAAAAATATAAAGCTCATTTGAAAGAGCTATAAAAATACTAGTTTTTCCGCGGGTTCCGCACAGCTAGTAAACAATAATAAATTATACTTAGTTACATTTTATCTATTACATATAATAAAATCGTAGGAAAGTCAAAACTGTACATTGAATATTTTTTTAAAAGAATACTTGGGCCGTAATCTATAATCGATATAGAAGCCAAAAACATAGTTTTTAGAATTTTTGTCTGTTTGTCTGTTTGTCTGTTTGTCTGTATGTTTGTCCAGGCAAATCTCGAAAAGTACTGCATAGAAAGACTTCAAATTTTGCATGAATATTACTAACAAGTCGGGTGAGGCTTTTTTAAACATATTATCATGCTATCACCTCCGGGGGAGGAGCTGTGAACCTTTATTTTTCTTACGTATTCCGTGTACTACGACAGCGTACAATCTAAAGACTCATATTTAAATGTTGTTTTTGAGTAAGCCACGCTATTATCTAGCTTTACACTATAAAAACTACGTCATTTATGTAATTTTGGCAGAGAAACAGTTAAATTAATCTTAGCAGTATAAAGACAAATTAGAAACAGCGCCATCTATGAAGTGTTATAAAAATCAATCACGTTAACTATTGGAAAATTTGTTTTTGAGTAAGCCACGCTATTATCTAGCTTTACACTATAAAAACTACGTCATTTATGTAATTTTGGCAGAGAAACAGTTAAATTAATCTTAGCAGTATAAAGACAAATTAGAAACAGCGCCATCTATGAAGTGTTATAAAAATCAAACACGTTAACTATTGGAAAATTTGTTTTTGAGTAAGCCACGCTATTTTCTAGCTTTACAGTTGAGACTATAAAAACTACGTCATTTATGTAATTTTGGCAGAGAAACAGTTAAATGAATCTTAGCAGTATAAAGACAAATTTGAAACAGCGCCATCTATGAAGTGTTAGAAAAATCAAACACACGTTAACTATTGGAAATTAATAATCAAATCACGCATATATAAATGTTGTTTGACAATATCTAGATTGACACTATAAAAATTATGCCATTTAAGTAACTTGGGAAGAGAAACATAGTTTAAAGAATGTAAGTTGTATAATGTTAATTTTGTAACAGCGCCATCTATGAGATTTCGTAACAATCAAATCAATTCAGATGTTAACACTACTGAATACACAGTTGGAAATGCTAAGAGCATTTTAAAACTGAAAAAGATGTTTTCTTTGAATCGTAGTTGCTTCATTTATTTATTTTTAATCATTTTACATAATATTTTTTATATTTTATAAATATAATATCATTTTCATTATTTAAGTAGATAAAATAAATTATGTAACGGTTTTATAAGAAAACACAGTATATTTATTAGGCGACGGTGATTTCTTCCAGGCAAAAGATATTCATCAGCTCAATAAAATTGAATAGTATGTTGTTAGTTATTCTTTAGATTCACAATTGTAATGAGCATTTCCGCAAGCAAGTTGTATCGTAGTTTAGATATATCATAGTTTTGACATATTAAAGTTCCAACAAAACCCTCAAATTTTTGAGCAGGGTTGAGCAAGATAATTTGAAAAATGTGCCGTGTTAAGTATTATAGAAAAGGTTAGTTCGTTGGTAATTATTATTTCTTCTTCATTTACATGTTGTTAGTAAAAATAAACTTTGACTAACAGTCAAAGTATATTTTAACTAATACTACTTAATATCTATTATACCTACTTATGTTCAGTATTTATCTGTATTATTCATCATCATCAGCCCATATACGTTCCCAGTGCTGGGACACGGGCCTCCTATGAGGGTACAGGCCATAATCCACCACGCTGGCCAAGTGCGTGTTGGCGGATGACACATGTCATCGAACTTTTTAATTCTTCGACATGTCGGTTTCCTCACGATGTTTTCCTTCACCGTTCGAGCAGTGGTGATGTTACAACATGCGCAGATAAATTGAAAAATCAATTTATTTCCTGCGCGCTCGCCTGGTCTCGAACCCCGGACTTATCGATTCGAAGTCCGAGTTCTCACCACTGAGCCACCACTGCTTATCTGTTGTCTATTGCTTGGTAATTAATATATTTTCATGTCGTATACCTAATTATAAACATAAGTTTGATGTGTAATTAGTTGGATTTATTTTTACACACTCACAGACTTATATTTTATGTTAAAAGAGTGTTAATAGTGTAAATCATGATATTTTTTCACAATTAATAATAATCCTTTTTTCTAATGGTGTTGGCATTAAATTAAACCGCGCTGTCGTTTCGTTCACAAAAAGTGATGTTATGAGGAGCATATTCGGTCCTCATATCATAAAAAATCTGTGCGAAAACAATAAACACGTGTGAGGCCCTCACGGCAGATCGGGGCGGTCTGACGCGAAGTGGGGACAGCGTTGTCACTGTATCACTCTTGCCACGCTGTTCAACAGACTTATTCGATAGTTCAGTTTTGTGTTAAGACCGCTGTGACAACCAACCCGTGAGACAACCAAATCCGGTCTCCCCTACTATCCCGTGAGACCGAAACCCTCACTGAGAGGGTATGACGTCTCACAGCTGATCGCAAACGGCATATTGTACTATCCCGTGAGACCGAAACCCTCACTGAGAGCGGAATTACGTCTCACTACTGATCACGACAGTCATATTTTATCTCGAGAATCTGAAACTTTACTCAATATGAAGACCGTTTGACAAATGATAGGGTGCATCATAATATTATTCGATCTCTTGAAGATGAACATGAGTATAAGCAATGACTAGAGTAGGGACGCGAATATTACAATTATATGAGACAAGAACGATTAATAAGTTTGTTTAATAATAATAATAATAAGGGCGTAGGGATGTGACGACCCCATCGCCCACGGTTGGAATATCTATTGTCTACGTGACAATAGATATTCCACCCGTGCAATCAGTCAACCCGCAGGACACCTTGTGGCGGGGTGTCGGGGAGTAGCGACCCCGCGGGAACCGAGTGCTCCCGGGGGAGGCCCCTGTCTTCATCTCCGGCTCGCCTTCAGCGGCCGGTCGGAGTGAAGCCTGACGAGGACAGGACCCCCACCTCTGGCTTGCCTTAACCGGCCGGCCAGAGTGGAGTCGCGAGAGCTTTTAGCTCGAAGGGTGGATGCGAAGCGTAAGTGGCGAGTGGGCACGTGATGCTGGACCCTCAGGGAGCGCGTGATCGTAGTTTAAAGTCCAGGGACGCCTCTCCACCCTTAGCTGCTCACAATATGTTGCCCCCTTGTCGCACTATTGCAGCGACTTATTTCGGGGGCCCATACAGTGAGAGGGCGAGTCACCACCTGCCAACATATTTTTACTTTCTTTTAGTAGAAAGGCAGGTGCCATAGTTTCCCATAGTCCTCAGTACCAGTCCATTTAGCATCCCAATCCATAGCCCAATCATTAAATTTCCATACCCTGCAATAGTCCTACATCGGCCGCGGACTGCCCAGGGCTGTATCTCTATAGTGCAGTCATGGGCAGGCTGCGGCTGGTGTCCCACAACACATTAAAATTCTCGAAAGGGCCTCTGCGTGTTGGATCCGTGTCCCCACGTAAGCCTTCCAAAGATCCGGGTACTGTCCTTCTGGTGGTACCCGAGTATTATGGAAATGAGAAACATAATAATAATAAATCTTGATACTCATCACATACTCGCGGAACAACAAAAGGGTTGTAGAAAAAATAGACAGGGTTGTAAGGAACAGTTAACTATAGACGCAATCGTAATGAAACAGGCACATACCAAAAATAGAAACATTCACACTATGTACATTGATTACAAGAAGGCGTTTGATTCTATTCCTCACAGTTGGTTACTTCAAATTCTAGAACACTATAAAATTCATCCTATGCTTCAATCATTTCTAGGTACAGCCATGCTTCATTGGCAAACAAAGCTTAAATTACAATATCAAAATGTATCATTAACTACAGAATCGATTAAAATTCAAAGAGGTATCTTCCAGGGAGATGCCCTCAGTCCACTGTGGTTTTGCATTGCCCTTAATCCATTGTCAGAATTACTAAATAACACTAATTTAGGTTTTAAATTAAAACATAATGGTTCATACTTCACTCTTTCACATTTACTATATATGGACGATATCAAAATATACGCCACAAATAGCCAGGAACTTAAAAAACTTGCAGACATTACACAGACATTCTCTACAGATATTAAAATGCAATTTGGGGTGGACAAGTGCAAAATACATTCAGTTATTAAAGGAAAATCACAATATAATACATATTTACTTGATAGCGGTGAGCAAATTGAACCCATGGACGAATACAGTACATATAAATATTTAGGTTTCCATCAGTCAAGGCAAATTCATCAAAAACGGGCGAAATTAGATTTAATAAAAAAATTTAAAGTAAGACTTAACCAAATATTACGAACACAACTTCATTCACGCAACACTGTTAAAGCTATAAACTCCTACGCGATACCAGTTCTTACCTACTCTTTTGGGATTATAAATTGGTCCCAAACAGATTTATTAAAATTACAACGTATAATCAACACACACATGACAGCACACAGAAAACACCATCCCAGGACATGCATACAACGCCTTACATTGCCACGCTGCGATGGAGGGCGTGGTTTAATTGACATTCAGAATTTGCACAATAATCTAATAGTAAAACTAAGAACATACTTTCAAATCATGTCAGAGCATTCACAATTACATAAATACGTTACAGAAATAGACACTAAACTAACACCACTAAATTTAAGTAATAAAAACTTTCAGCCCAAATTATACAATAAACAACAGAAACTGAATTCGTGGTCACAGAAATCTCTACATGGGAGACATCATGCCGACCTTGGTCAACAACACGTGGATAGAGATGCATCGAACGAATGGCTGAAGCGTGGCGAACTTTTCCCGGAGACTGAAGCTTTCATGATCGCCATTCAGGATCAAGTCATAGATACCCGCAATTATCAAAAACATATCATCCGCATTCCTAACTTGCCAACTGATTTGTGCAGAAGATGTCATAGTAGCTCGGAAACTATCCAACATATCACCGGTGCTTGCAAATCCATAGTACAAACGGACTACAAACATAGACACGATCAGGTGGCAGCGATCATACATCAAAATCTGGCTCACAAACATTCCTTTGTTTCCAAAAAAATCGCCTACTACAAATATAAGCCTAACACAATCCTCGAAAATGACTCTATTAAAATTTACTGGGATAGAACAATCATTACAGATAAGACTATACATTTTAACAGGCCGGACATAACAATATTTGACAAAACTAAAAACACAGTATTACTAATTGATATAGCAGTATGTAACACACACAATCTTCTTAACACATACACTGAAAAAATGTCAAAATACATTGAGCTCGCTACTGAAATTAAACGACAATGGCAAGTACACACTGTTAACATCATCCCCATTGTAATATCTACAACCGGTGTCACCCCAAAGTCACTCATTTCAAATCTGAAAATACTCCAAATGCCGTTATCTACACTTTCACTTATACAAAAAGCAGTCATTCTTAACACCTGTCGTCTCACAAGAAAATTTCTTAACAATACACCCACATCTACTTAAGTATCATGTAAACCAATGCACTTGGCTCAGGCCCGTGTATTAGTTTTAATTTGACCCTCGAAAGAGGAGAAAAAATAAATATAAAGAGATAAATAATAATAATATATTTTATTTGCAGATATTTATCCATATTTGTGTTAGTATACATTAATCTTACAAACTATGTTAGTAATACATAAATTATAAAATTAAAATTCCATACAAATTAAAATCATACAATTAAAAAAACAAGATTAAAACCATTAAAAATTATCCAAATTATCCATTATCATAATTATATTGCATACGATGTAAATTTGCCCACCGCTTAAGGAATGGACCGTCTACTTTCTCAATTAATGTCTTCAGAATACCATTGGAACTCTCACGCATTCTCCTCATCATAGATGCTGCTCTTTTCCTCATTATCGCGTAAAAATCGTCGGTCTGGCAATTTGCAAACATCTGAGACGCGCTACAGAAGCGCGGAAGCCCCAATAGTACTCTGAAGCCATTATTATATTGTACACGTAGGACATTGTAAGCCCGCCGCGTAAAAGATAGCCATAGACTGCAAGTATAAAATGTTTGACAGTACGCCGTAAGTACCGCCGCAGTGATAAAGTAATTTTAACCTGCGGAGAACAACGAGCAAATTTCCGTGCTAGCATATTGCAGCGGACTGCCAATGCCCTACGCTCCCTCTCAATATCTTGTATATCATTCATATCTTCTGTCACAATATGCCCTAGATATTTAAACTCTCCTACTTGTTTAAGAGGACTGCCATTAATATACACAGGTGGTATGTCATGTACAGGGACTCCCTTACTTTTAAACACAAGAAGTTCGCATTTTTTTACATTATATACTAGACCATGAGAAGCTGCATATGACTCACAAATTTTAATGAGCTGCCTGAGAGCACCAATTGATGGACTCAGCAAGACCATATCATCCGCGTAACTAAGATTATTTATAGTTAGTCCATCGATAGAACACCCGATACCAGTCTTGCTGAGTTCATCAATCAGCTGGTTCACATATATGTTAAAAAGTATCGTAGACGTCAGGCCGCCTTGTCTAAGGCCGCACTCTAACACATATCTATCAGAATACTCCCCCGCCCATCTGACTGAGTTAAACTGGTTGTTATACCAATATTGCAACACTCTAATAATCTCAAAAGGAACTTCAAGATATCTTAGTTTTTCCCATAGCTTTTCGTAAGAAACACGATCGTAAGCCTTAGACAGATCAAGAAAAGCTGCGTAAACAGGTGTCTTCCTGTCTGTGTAATATTTTACAGTCTGTTTTAATGTTAATATAGCATGCTCTGTGGAGAGGCCGTGCCTAAACCCAAACTGCGCATCGTTAAAGTTTACATATTTTTGGAGGCGTCGATCGAGCAAGTAGTCAAAAACTTTGCCAAGAATCGCGGCTAGTGAGATTGGTCGGTAATTACCTTTATCTCCGATATCACCCGATTTGTTTTTAACTACTGGAACGACGACGCTCTCCATCATGTCTGCAGGCAGATAGGAATGACGAATACAAAAAGTATACAACATTGCTAGGACTCTGTAAATATGTTGTCCCGCGTTTAAAAGATGTTCTACGCATAAACCATCGTGCCCGGCTGCTTTACCTTTCGCTAGATTTTTTACAGCGAACATAACATCACTGGCATTAAAAGATAATGCACTTTCTTTTATAGGTAAGCTAGCATTAGACATCCGCTGGGACGACGGTGTATTTGGATGTACATGAAAATAATCTTTAAATATATTTGCTATACCTTTTGGATCCGTCTCCCCATCGACACTCATAGGGAGGCCCGCCCTACAATTCAATTTGTTAGTGGCTTTCCAAAACTTCTTAAAATTTTTATTTTTATGCAAATCTGCTATAATATCCATTTTAACCTGATCGCTATTATTCTGATAGTATTTTAACTTATTTTTAAACTTACTTCGGCTCTTTCTCATATCTTTATAAATATTTCCACAGAAAGGCATGCCACACGCTTTCCAAATCAAAAATTTACTGCGCGCCTCCCTATGAGCGTCCTTTACATATCTATTCCATCCTACAATATGTCTACGCTTACGATACAATCTAGTTTGTTTACTCAATATTGCAGCATCTTGTAAAATATATATTATTTTATAATACAACTCGTCAATAAAAAATCTATGCTCCTTATCATAACACATATTATCACAACAAATTCTCAATTGGCAAGAAAGATCAATATTTTTAAGGGCTGAGTTACATATTTCAGAATACTCGTCTACATTTATATCCTCATTCCAATGTACTGTATTGCATTTTTGTGAAGCTACATCGTGACTATTTATTTTTATTCTTAAACCATATATATTGCAATTAATGACTAATGGAAAATGATCAGACCAATAAACGTCACTACGCACCTCCACATTTGAAATAGATAGCCAAGCTGACTCAGATGTTAAACAATGGTCGAGCCAGCGACAACAACCATGCGCATCGCTTATAAAAGTAAAAGTATTGCTATCTAAACCAAGCTTAATTACATCTGCACATTTCCATTGTTGATCTGAACAAAAATTAAACAGTTCCTTACCAAAGAGTTCACCTGGGTGGGCATTAAAGTCTCCCAAAATATAAACCGATTCAATGTCACACATTTCCACCATGGCAACAATTTCACTCAAGCACTCGTTAAATTCCACTATATTGTCTAAGGAGCATGTAGGCATATAAACACTGAATATTAGCATTTCACGATTCGACACTATGCCTTTTATTGCCACTATGCGATCACTAGAGCATGATACAACCGACACAGAACTGAAGAAGTTTTTACGCCACAGAAGCGCAACGCCACCATACGGCCTGCCTCTTAACAGACCGTCTCCGAGATTCACACTTGATTTCCCAGTATATGAAAAATTATTATGTATATCTCCAAGTGTAGGTATATCACTTGGCAAGAGCCATGTTTCCTGAAGGGCAATAATATCCGCTGAGTCACACAGCGCCTTAATACATCCACTAGACCTCTTGGATCCTTTACAATTAAAACTTATTATACTCATATTGGCATTATTATCCATTATTTGAAAATTTATTTTCCTCCATATTACTTCGAAGAGCCGGGTCCTTAGATTTAAAATAGACATAGCGCCGAAACGCTACACCCATTGGCCAAATATTTTCGTCCATGAATAGAGATAATTTACTTCTAGGTATATCAAATTTGAAAGCTTGGTATTGTTTATTATTTTTCATTGAAATTTTAGAAAGCTCAACTCGTACCATAGTTTTGTCAAAAATATATTTTTCTATATCATCCACTTCAGCGGCCTTATCTACGTTATATATATAGAATGGTATCTTAATGTCCGCAGCCTTAAAACTGCCACCGATATTGGAGTCGCCTTTACCCTTACTAGCAAAAAACCTATTTTTCGTTTTATTTTTGTATGACACCTTAGTCCACTCGCCTTCACTTTGTTTCGTGTAATCATTGGAAATCATAACGTCTGCAAACGTTTTTTGTTTTGGTTTGTTCATTCGCGGTGATAAGCCCAACCGCTTTGTACTTATATCCATAAATTTAGCTGTATTATTAGGCGACACAGTAGCATGATGCGGCTGACGATCGCTTATACAATTCTGCGCGTGCAAGAGTGAGATATCTTGATTCGCCTGCGATGTTATACATGTCTCACTATCTGCGGAAACCGGTTCGTTACAAACCACAGCGCGCCTCCCAGCGCACGACCCGTCCGGCTGATAGCAACAAGCGCTCTTTGCAGGAGTGAGAGAAACAGGTATATCCGTGTGACCTTGAGCGGACAGTGGCCCTGACGGTTGGATGTTATTATAGCAACTTATGGCTGGTTCACACTTTGATTAGTGCGAGTGCAGGTGATGAGTAGTACTACGTGTGGACAGCGACTGTTTAGTGCGAGTGTTTAGTAGGCTGTGTAGTAAAGTGAATAGAAGCGTGTTCTATTTTTTTGCGAGTGGACTGCGAGTAGCCACGTCCCGCGCGCCCTCCCTTCCCCCTCACTCGCAGCGTGCCTGCACTCGCACTAATCAGCGGCACTCGCAGTCAATTGGACACTACTCGCACTACACACCTGCACTCGCACTAATCACCTGCACTCGCAGTCAATTGGACACTACTCGCACTACACACCTGCACTCGCACTAAACACCTGCACTCACACTAATCAAAGTGTGAACCAGCCATTAGATCCGTTATTTTATTTAAATTGCCGATGTTTTTTTGCAACTTCTCCACGCTTTCTTTCATTGCGAAATTACTTTTTATGTATTCAATATCTTGTTTTAATATTAAAATGTCTTTTAGAAGCCTTGTCGCGTCTATATGATCAAATGTAATAGGCGGGAGTTTTCGTAACTCCCGGGCTACAAAAATTGGCACTATATCAGGATCCACAGATTTTAGAAGATTAATAATGTCTTCCACATCACGGGCCGTTTTACCCTTATTCTTACGTTGTGTCATCCGTTTTGAATTGGGTAAGGCTTGTTGTAAAAGCGATTTTGCACAAGTTATTTCTTCGTCACTAAAGCTTCCAACACATAATTGCACCAAACTTATATTATCCATAACGTCTATTTTGTTTTGAATAAAACAAAGCACTTCGCTAATCACAATATTACAGGTATTGCATTTCACTAAATTCGACGACATTGCGTACGCGCAGCAGAGGTTAATAACCTCCCGACCGGGTCAATGACACATCCGATCGCCACGACGTCTCGGCGCGAACTCCATTATTAATGAAAGATTAAGAATTGAAACTATTCGGTCTCTGGAAACGGACGAATAGCAAGAGGCCGGCCGTCTTACTGCAGACAGATTTCGTCATAGTCTTAATGACTTGAGGTAAACAATCTACGAATTCGGTGGTGTGGTCTGACAAATATAAAAGTGGGTTTGCTTATAACCTCACAATTGATTACAGATCATCTTCTGTAAAGGCGTAGTATGTTCTTTTTGTAATGCTTTAAAGTGTAGTAAGGAGTCGGCTTTCATTTGAAGATACACCGGAACCTTTGAAATCACTACTTTTAGAGGAACATACTGTGCAATGTAAACTGTTATTAGACAATATTCGCTCTTATAGTAGCGCGTTTCAAATGATCCTTTGGTGCTCAATAATTATAAGAAGGTCCGTTCATGCTTACTTTTAAGATACAAGGTCAAGTTTACCATTTGATAGGATCCCTTTTGCCTGTAGGCCAACCTAAGTTTGTTTAAATACCTATATTTTGTATTCGACTACAACGAATAGTGGAATACAAGAAATCAATATTTCTCAAATTTAAAACTGAACTCATTTCACAATTTTAGAACAGGTTAATTCGTATGTATGCAGTTTTAAATCGACATTAGAAGCTTTTCCTCAAGATGGTGATATCGGCACTCAGGAACTCCCTGGACGTGTTATAACGCCCAGGCCACAGTATTACAAATTTTTCCTAAAATAGAGCAACGAATGTATTTTCGCATAGCAACGGAGGGGAACTCGCGGGGGGTCAAGTGACGCGTCACGCGGGCCACTTACCACAAACATGCTTAGTTTGTGGTACCGAGCGCGAAAGAAAGTCATCGTGTTTTTAGTAAAGTTAACTAACGTAATTTAATACTTAAGTACATATTCTATATAATGGTGTGCTCAAACTGTTAATCTTCATTTAATTTAGATTATTATATTTTGATACTAAGTAATGTAGAATTTAAATCACATTCATTCATGTTTTCTTCAGATTTTAAGATTTTCTTATCAGTGTTCAATTTTAATGTAAGTAGTTAAATTTTATAAGAGACAATAATTAAGAACATTAAAAAATAAAGTGTCACGTATTTTTTTAAACGACGAATGACGAAAAACGACCTAATCGCGGACGAAGTCGCGGGCAACAGCTAGTTTATTAATAAAGACTTATTGAATCTTTTACCCTCACAACCACAATCAGGTAGGTACTTACCAAAACCTTAACATATTTAAGATCCTACAAATAAATGCGAAAGTTTGTGAGGATGTGTATGTGTGTGTTTGTTACTCTTTCACGAAAATATTACTGAACCGATTACAATGAAATATAGTACACTTATGGAGGGTAACTTGGATTAACACATAGGATAGGTTTTATCCCGGAAATCCCACGGGAACGGGAACTATGCGGGTTTTTCTTTGAAAACGCGGGCGGAAAGCTAGTATCTAATAATAGATACGTGAAGAACTCACTTACCTTTCTGTAATATAGTCTGTGGACATGTCTGATGTATATTATCGATGGTTGTGTAGTTTTTGCACAACTTATTAAAGCAGCGATAATTTCCTTCACAGTCTCTACTGGCTCTTCATTCAATTCAAGAAGATTTAAGTCGTATAAAGTTGCATCTGTATAAAAGAACAGAGCATTACGAATGACGGTGCAAAATGCAGTCTAATTGTTATAAAAAAAACATAAACATAAGATTATAGTGATATAATTGTAATGTACCTAATAGGTATTTAATATTTATTTAGCATTTAGTTTATTTTAATTATGACTTTAAATTGTTTAAATAAATTCTGCCTTTCGAATTTATTCAGAGTAAAGAGTTATCTAGTTACAAATTTACAAATAAGTTTAACTGTTTATTGATGCCATGACGTGAATTAAAGTTGTCTTTCCACTGTTCCTAGGTCCAACTAGAAGGATTCTTTTAAATCCATGCGTCACTTCTCGGCACTTCTCCCACCAAATGGAAAGCATTTCTCCTCCAAGAGGTTGGACAACTCTATAAATAATTAATATTATTAAGCTATTGCATAGCTTCTATCGCGGGCCTTGAGCGCGGGGACCGAATCCAGAAATTCCGTAACGAAAAAACCTCACGCTCACCACTCCGACGGGCGCGGAGCCCGGAGGTGTGGCTTGAAGGCATAGGCCATAGCATGCAATAGCTTACCGCGGCAGTCCCCGAGTGCCAACTGCCACACGTCTTTTTTTAAATAATCATTATGTTTCAGTATTTTCTAGTTTGTCAACGCGCCACCAACGTATTTAACGTTACAATCTCTATCATTTCAATACTCTAATTTTATTTTTATCTTTAAAATATAAATGATTTCAACGTACTAATTTTATTTATTAATTTAGATACTAACCTAAGATCACATTTTAAATCGTCCCCGGCAAATTTATATTCTGCTAAGAAATCTTCGAATCTGGTTTTTGGGTATTCCAGCAGGATACCTTTGGAAACAAGATTCTGAAACAATATATTCTAGGCCTAATACCTTCAGAACATTCAAATTTAAAAATGTAATAAAAAAGTAGTTACGTAGGTACCTACTATTAGTTTTTCCAAAATGATTTCCTCATTTACTGCTTTGACCTTGTGATTTTTCTTAGGCCGTTTTACTTTTTGTTTGATATTTTCTGGCATTTGTTCTTCATTTCTTGCATAATCCTCTTTTAAAGCTTCCTTTAATTTCTTGAGTTCCTCTCTAGCATAATTTGTTAGCATTAATAAAATGAGTCGTTTACTTATTTTTAATTTTACATTAGGTAAGATTTATTTTATTTCAATACCGCATATCCTCGTCAATGGTATTTAAAATTTCATGTTTAGCTTCAGCATATAAATTATTGACATCAATATCCTTTAAGTATCCTTCTTTATTTTCTTTACAATTTCGTTCATCTAAATATATCCATTTCGTTTTATATTCTTCAACAGCCTAATACAAATATAAAATATTTAATATTAGATAATATTGTGTATTATTTTTATTCAAAATATTGGCACTAAATAAATTAAGGTACCTTAACAAGTCGTTGTATTTTCTTAGATTTTGGGTAATGATATCCAGGATGCATCTTTGGATTTTTCATAATTTTCTTTAATAATTCAGCTTCTTTCTTCTTTTTTCTAATTTCTTCCCTTTTCAAAATAAATTCTTCCCGCTTTGCTTCCATTTTCTCCCATTTTCGCTTAAAGTGTTCATAAAAAAAAATGTATGCGTGTACTAGAGTACACACGTAAGAAGTGAAACTTCTTTATGACCTTAAAAATGTCACGAGTATGGCGTAACGCAAAAATGTCACACGTACGGCGTAACGCAAAAATGTCACGCGTACGGCGTAACGCAAAAATGTCACGCGTACGGCGTAACGCAAAAATGTTACACTAAATTTTTGTCCAACCCCGATAAAGAAGTTTCACTTCAATAAATCATGGAGCAAAAATGTTATACCTCTAAGTGAATCGTATGCATCATTTAAAAAATTTAAACTGTTATTTACCTCAGTTGCTGTTTTATTTTTATTGGCTTTTTTCTTTTCCATATACGCTTTATATTCCTCTATCCACTCAGATGGGGATGATTCTTCTTCTTTAAGAATAATGCTCAAACCTCCTTGGTTTTCTTTCGGTATATCTAAGAAAAACTTCGCTTCGTCAAACCTAAAATAATTTAAATTTTTATCTATTCATGATTTGTCTGATAGCTTAACTACTACTGATTCGTACCATTTTTTAAACCATTCTCGGATGTATTCACGAAAATCGTCAGCAATATCGTCCCTTTTTCTTTTTAAAAAATTATTTTTAATTTCTTCACATTCAACCAGCCACAGTGCATTCAATTCTTTATATTTTTGCGATCTGTCGAATATCATCTGAAATGTCAAACATTAATTAACTAATCGAATTAATCTACGGAAGTAATAAACGAAACGTAGTAATTAATTAAACTATACAATACCCTTTGTTTATCTATTTTAATTTCATTATCATCTAATTTTTTACAAATTTTAATTCCCATCAATTCATCATATCGATCGTCTCTTATTCTTTTCCGTTTAATTTGAAAATATATTCTGGAACACAGAAAAAGTTTAACGTAAAAGTAATAAAGTAAAGAAATACTAAAGTAAAAGATTACCTTAAAACTTTTTGAATAATTATTGCAGCTTTTTCCCTTATCTGTAATCGTGCTGAGGGATTTAACGTTCCTTTCAACTCTTTCTCCCACAAATACCGTTTATGTTTTTGCCACGTTATTTTTTGAATTAATTGCCTGTAATAAATTGAAAACTATGTGTGTATTTTGTTGTAACTGTATTTCGAATGTAAGTTTACTGTCGAAATACTGAATGACTTATTAACTGTAATATAATTCTATAAAGAAATAACATTATAATGCTTACCTTGATTTTTCATGAGCCTGTATAAGAGCGATTAAATGTTTTCTATGCAGCGTTTCTTCTGAAATGATTTCCTCGACTTCGTAAATAGCTCCAATATTTATACCATGTTTTTTGTCACTTTCCTCTATTACGTCTGTTTCATTCCACCAATCGCCATTATTTTCATCAATTATCGTTTCATCAAACTCATTCAAATCTGAAATTTAAAGAATTATAATGATAAATTGTATATTGCATCGCTCTAACTTAATTACTCCAGATAATATCTATCATAATAATATTTATTAGTTAAATATCAACCTTCTTCTTCTTTTATTTCGCGTGCTTTCTGAAAGGCCTCATTAATTATAAGCTGTATATTTTCTGGGCGCTCGTATTTTTCTTTTATATCATGTAATTCAGCATCGTAAGGTGTGAGTTTGTGTTTTATTAAACCTCCACCTATAAATTGGTAATAACTTCCTTCATGTTTTCGTAGTTGTTCTTTCAACTCGAGGATTCTGTAAATTATTTTTCGTTATTTTTTATGATATAACCTGCCTTTTATTGGACAAATATAACTAAAAAATATAATAAAATAACTGGACAGATTATTTTCAAATTCAATTATAATGTTAAGTTTAACTGACATCCTTTTTATCTAAGTTCATTTCGTGCTGGTTGAAGGCATCTTTCAAAACTAAACATTAAATTTAAAGTCATTGAACATACCGTCCCACAATAGCCTTAACAATAGCGTGAATATCTTCAGATTTCTGCACTTGTAAGTTCTGCTGTGAGCACTCTAGAGCTTCGTTGTAACAAGCTATGTAACAGCCAAGCATGCCGGATAGTTTGAGAGCCGCGTCACACCAACTTTTGTCGTGAAATTTAGTTTCCTGGAATGTAAGATATATATATATATCTTAGATATAACTTATACAGCTAATTGTACTGAATACCTATACAGTATATTATTGTATACCTATTAGGTCCTGTTAACTATCATGTGATGATGGGCTAGATAATATAGGCAGCAATTAGACATAGTAAAAGGCCCTACCTATCTAGTCTATATTCTCTCAAAGTTTTATGAGGAACAAATGTTTTCATGAATAGCTTTCAAACCCATGTTATGAAGGCACATAATATGTTGTATGCAAAAATATGAATAGAATATTTTCCGTGTCTTTCTAACCTGATACTCAATATCTAAATACAATATTTGTTCCAGTTTGCGAAGCGTTTTTTTCCATTGTTTGAAATAGTATTCACTAGACATTTTGGATATCAAACTTTAGTTTTTGTTGCAGCAAAGAAATCGTGAATTTTAGTACTGTGATATTTGTGTATTCTAGAGGGTTATGAAATAAATTATAAAACATTGTTTTTCATTCCATTAACGAAATACATATTAAATTTTTATGTAGGTAGGTAGGTATTATATTAGATATTTGATCGTCCGGTGCAATCGAAGTTTTACTTTATTGAAAATGATTGATAATCCTTTTGAGATTTACAAGAATATCAATCATTAATTTTATAAACCTGTCTTATGAAAATGAACAAATTAGAGAAAACTATTTCACCGAAGCGATCCTGCGTTTTTCATATCAGAAACATCTCTCGAATACAACGTTCAGGAATACCATTCCAAAGGTCAATAACCCTAACAAGAAAATATTGGCGTAACCCTAATATCTCTACGAGGTGTTTAACAGCGCCGTTTAGTGGAAGCAAAGGGCAAACGATCACCATTACGTGTTATCATCTCCAACGGAAACCCCTACATCATACCCGATGAGGGAAATAAGCGATCGCACTTGACGGCTACGTCCTTTGATGTTTTTCCACGAATTTGACAACCCTATCTTGTGAATATTGCTATATTATTTTCCACTTTACACGTTGGATATAAGATTGAAAATCCCATGATTAATATTTGTGTTTATGATATTTTGTAAATTTCAATGTTGTGTATACGTATGTAGAGCGTTGCCAAGATGAAATATACTTTTTTACTTTAGTTTTAAAGTCTAAATTTATTTGATATTTGCTACAAATGGTACCTACACAGAACAGCAGCCGATATACATTTAAAAATAAAATATTTTTTCAAATGTTCGCAGAAGCAATAAAAATGTGTATAAACATTTGGCCTTTGTACTGTGAAACATTAATAGATTAAACGTTTTAAATTAACCTATTTTTTTTCCTTTATAACACTTCAACGACATAATTATATTAAATATTAAAAGCGAATGAAGCTTTATATAACAATTATAACTTCGAGGAATAGTATTACAATCCGTATTTATCTGTATATACTATACACATTTTGTAAAGATGAAAATTGTGTAGACGCAAGACGTTAGCTGCTCTATTGTCTCTATCGTTAGAACTACTGAACAAAACTATGTATGATGACATAAGATAAATTAGTTTTATGAAATCAGATGTAACTTTTTGAATAATATTAGTTAGTATATAATCCTTTAGGTCATGTCAAATAAAACTTTGTTATAAAAATACCAGACAACAGAAAAAGTTTTCTTTGCTAAGGTTTATGTAATATGTTTACGTATGTACCATGTTGGAATTATATGCAAAAATTAATAAATTATTATGAGTATAGTAACTCATTTGACCTTTTTTGTAAGTATAAAATAACCGCCACCCGTTAATATTTGTTCAGTCCTGTTTTAATTTGTGAACAGTACACAAGTATAATATAGTAAAATAAAAGGTGATAAAGTGAAGTGAAGTATTATTTTATACCCTAACCTCCTACATACCATAAGTCAAAGGTAATTTGCATACGATTTTTGATTTCTAATATAGTCTGTTCAGAGATGTCGCAGTCCAATAATATTCTAAAATTGTATGCATGTTTCAACAGCAGCAACAACCTTGTAAGCTTTAAAAAAATATAATTAACATTGAAGTTGAACACAAACTTATTTCTGTAGCCTGAATGGTGAAGGTTGTTAATTTGAAAATGTTCAAAATACATATATAATTTTATAAACCTTTTACAATATTCTGAACGTGTTTTATCGTCAGGCAGCGCGGCTTCCGGTTGCGCGCAATGGCGGCCATCTTGTCACCGGAAGTAGTAAAGCCTTCCGTTGCACCTTCCCCCGAAAGCGTCGTTCTTAAACGTTAATTTATGAAATACTTATTGCTTGTATTTTGTGTATAGAAATGTGATCATAATTTACCAAATTTTTGATAAATACATAATTATGTTTTACTCCTACTATGACTATAATATGAAGATAGAGCTTACGGGTTATTTACTGTCACAAAAAAGGTCTACCTAATGAAAAAGTAAAAAAAAATCTATACATACAATCAAACACGAGGCTGTTCATATACTTTGTCAAAAAGTTATATTTGAGTATCCAAGTTATGTAGGCGCGCAGAAATTGTAAATTATTAAAAAATACATGAACCCTCAAAGGAATAGGTAATCGACACGCTAATGGAATCCATCAAACGCCCTCATAAGAGATCTCATAAAAATTCGATACATCCTCGGGGAAGGAAAATAAACTATTTTGCATGCAATATTGTGATGTTGGCGCGAGGGCTCGGATGAGTTTTCCTTGTGTAAAACATTTTATGCGTATTTTTTTAGCTTTGAAGTGGGTACGGGACTTGGGAGTGTAGAGTTTTAATGAATATATGTATTAGCTTAGCGCCATCTAGCGACCCATATTACAAATATGTCAATTTTTTTTAAATTAAATATGTAGGCAAGATATACATTTTTTTTTCTAATGCAATAATATGTAGCTATCTGTCAAAAAATAACATATGGAATCTTCATTATGAAAACATCCCTTGATAATTTAATTTGTTATTTAATTTTAATTATTCCTCACTTAATTATAAGACCCACTTTGTAAGAAGCAAGTTCTGCAGATACACAGTTACCTACATACATAAGATGTTACACAATTATATTCCACATTAAACACAAATAAACGGAAACTAAGCTTCTATAAGCACATACCAAGTGCACAAAATGCAATTATGCAAAATAAATCGCAACAGTCAATTAAAATACTGCTAAACTTCCCCAATTACATGCATATTCTCCACGAATTAGCAGCGAAATCCCCGAATTTCCATTGTTTACCCCGCTTACAAGCCACGGGTTAATCTCTTCAACCTTGCAGCCATATTTCAGGAGAGAGGACATTTTTACGAGCTCTTAATCAAGAAATATACGATCGCAGCGGACGATTAAGAGGCGAAATTTACAGGCAAGCTAATGCAGTTGGGGATGATGGGTGGCCTTTGTCTGTTGAGTCCTTGAGGAGCGGAGTAATGGACGTCGTCGAGTTTTGCTTTTGAGGCGTCTAATTGATGTACCTAATAGATTTAAAACAGGATTGTTGTGAATAGAATATATTTATTTGTTTAGTTAATTTGTTTTTTTTTGTGTGGTGACCATTAATTTGTGAAAAATGTGTACAATGCGAGTTTCGCATATGTAACCCTTTTATCTATTATTTGAGTTTGTCTTTACAAGTACCTAAATATTTTGTGTAATGCATATTTAATTGTATTATTGTAATTTGTATAAAGATTGAAGTGTATATAAGAAAAGCTCTAGGAATATTCATATTGCACTAGCTACTCGGCGTACAGAACTAAGACAAAGTTTAGGTATATTGAAATACACAAAGTTGTAAATACGAAGAATTGCTTATCTTTGTTGGCGAAACACTGCCTCTACATTTTATTAAGAATGTTATTTCTTAAGATTAACTTTATGTAACACAGGCTCCTTTTCTTCAGTTAATAATAAGTTTAGTTACTAACATCATAGTAGCAGATGACGCTGACGACCATAATATGAACCTTATTAATAACTTTATTTAAAATACCTACATATTTTTTTTAATAATTATTATAAGTTCTTTAATCTTTACATTTTATGAGTTTACTCAATAACTAAATTACTATCCAAAGTTTTGTACAAGTGTAACCTACAATTGTAAAACATATTTAACTATAATTTAGTTTCCAGTAAGTTTTTAGACTGTATTCAGAAATTCCTTCGTAACTATAACTACGTGTTAGAACAATGCGAGTTTCGCAAAGTGAGATTATAGTGAGATAGCGAGCGATAACTCAAAACACTAGTGAATTATATCTAGACGTACTATCAACGAAATGTGGCATTCGGACGTGGTAAGTGCTGCAATTTATATACGGACCTGAGTCGCGGGCGCAAGTTGTGGACGCGTTCGAGTCGTGAAAACACAGTAGGATATATTGTTACTGCATATAGTATTTGAAAATCTATAGGAGTAAACTAATTAATTAATTTGTGTATGTCAAGAAGGAAGATGTGCGGAATCTTGTATATAGTCTTAACTCTAAAAATATGAAAGAAGCCGAAGCGAGCTTTAAGCTTTATTCATGTTAATGAAAATATAATGCTTATTCAAATTTTATTATTATCTCTATTCTTTGTTATAATACACAAGTCGTATTGATTAAATCTTGCATGCTCTACTTATTCTTCAGACTAATTTACACTTATCTAGAGCCTAGAATTCCTACAGGCTACAAACAACAATACAACAGCAAAAACTTAAACACTTAGTACCTACCTAGTTTTTCATATCCGTATCTAATTTCTAAAAAATGAAGAGAAATTGCGCATATACTTACCTAAAAGCTAAAAATAAAGTTCCAAAGCTCTTTTGAACACAATTTCCGTCGCCGTAACACGAAACTTGCACCACATTATTAGTAACGATATTTCACTTTGAGCGGACATTTTTATAGGTATTTAGCGAAAATGTCGCCTCCGCGGGCCAATTTGAAAGTTGTTTGCGTGCCCAATTTACGAGGAAAGTTAATTTGAAATGGCGTGTCTTCGGCTTGTTTATTACTATTATATTGTCTCTAATAATACTTTATTGTCGCGAATGTAATTACTTTGTAAGCATAGTGCGATGGGAGAGAGATAGCAACTTTGGTGCTTTAGCGATAGTTAAATATAAATTATAATGTTAAGTAGAAGGCTATGGAGAAGATGTTAGTCAGATTGTTGAAATTTATAGCTCTGAAGCGGTAAATTCGGAGATAGTATTTAACATAAAAAGTAATCGGAAATGAGTCAATCTTGCAAAGTTTTATAGTGCGATTTAACAATTGTTTTAAATTGTCTACTCTTCTGGTTTTTAACAATGTTGTGAAAAGAATACGATTAATCTTACAAAAACTGTGAATGTCGAAAATCTTAAACAATTTCTTACCTTTTTACTTAAGGCAATAATTTCAAGACGTTAAGGTAATTCTGAATATAAAGCTTCTAATGCTTTCTGTCTTGAAATTCGTTACCAATAGGACATAATAATAAGTAGTGCCCACTCCGGAGTAGAATAAAATATTTTTCATTTCATTACATTTCATATTTGATATTCAGTCCCCATACATGACCAAACCAAAGTCAAGTACAGCAATCGCAACACCACCGCAATGTGTCTTACGTTTCCGTCCGCTTCAAGAGCCGCGAAATAAAAAGTGAGCACATAAATATCGCCGGCACATTGTCCCGGATCCACATATTTCAGTCACAACACCTGACTTCTGCGAAACTGATTTATGGCCACATTCGTGTGACGCTATTAGTGTTGCGACATACGTGTTTCATTTGTTTCTGCTTTCTGTGCTTTTGTAGTAAGTGTGTGATTGGTGATCTTTAAAACTTTCCTAAAGCTCTGTAGACAGATCATCCTCATATCTCGCTTGATACGTCTAATCCAAAAGTTTGTATGAATTAGAAATTAAAATTACCAACTATTAAATTAATTTATTTTTGTAAATACATCACAAATAATGTTACAGATTGCTGTATTAATATCTAGTGATTCAAAAGCTCACAAATAAAATATGTAATAAAAATCATATTTGTTAGATACTTTGTAAAGAATTTCTGAACATATTTTTCCCTTGTTATATATATCTTTTTTTAATTCAAACCACTGTAAACAAAAACAATACGTCCTTCCTGAATAATTCCATACAATTTCAGTACAAGATGAACTGAAGAGATAAATCCGAAGTCATCGGTAGATGGCGTCACTTTCTACACATAAAATATGTGGGGCCCGGGTCAAATCCCAGGGGAGTGCACATTTTACAGCACCTATAAATCTACGAGATAGCGGTACGTACTGCCATTCGTCAAATGAATGTTTTATTTTGCGAGATTTTTGGTGCGAAGGTTGGATAATAGGAAGGCGGTTGCATATCTTATTAACTATTGGTTCAAGAAAAATAGACTTTACTTCTGATTTAACTTATAATAATATAATTATATGTTCTATTAAAAGCTCTCAAGTTTCCATGATTATAATTTCATACCATCTTGAACATTCAAAACTTCGTTCTCTGTTGAGTTAGGCCCTTCATATTTGCGATGGAGAAAGAAAATCTATTCATGCAAAGTGAAAAAACTTAACATTTTATGAATAAAGCACTCCTGGAATATTGACAGAACAGTTAAATTCTAGACTCCGTCCTAAAATGCAAAAAAAATATCACCGGCATTTTACAGCTTTCATATTTACATGACAAGATATAAACAATATTTAAACCTTTCAGTACATCTGCGCTTGATTTGAAACTGTTGGAGCAAATTTTAACTTTTTGGACGTGAACAAACCCATTCACTACAGGACATTGGCAAAATTGTGGCAACGCAGTACTGCCATAAATTAAAATATTGAATTAATTGAACCTTTCAGTAACTATTTTAAGTACCTACCTTTGCTATTTACTAATCTGTGACGTAAAGGTTAACTTATTTGGCGCCAAATCCACAGCAAGAACAGATTAACAGATTAGGAAGGGTCCACGGCGTCAAGAGGGAAATGAATTTGTCAGACCCTGACTGCTGGCAGCCACCGAGCCATATATCAGCGCAGGTTGATTCACGAATTTTGTAGACAGTTTTATTGCGTTGCGATTTTTATAACTTATTATGTTGGGTTGAGGATATGAATCAAATTTATTCGATTCATCAAAGTTTTCATTGTAATTACGTTTACTTATTAGTTATTACGCTTTTCAGAGACCGGAAGAAGTAAGTCAGATTCTTCAACTAATTTCCTATCAAGCTAATAAAACGGACGTAATTTTGTGTGTTATTTTGGTATTTAATGCATTGTGACTATTGCCAATCATGCTGAAAAACTGATATTGCCTAAAAGTCAAGCAAAACATAAAAAAAAAATTCTACTCTTTATAAATTAATATTTATAAAGCATTTGAATGCCATTAAACCAAAAATATCAAATTCATTAAAACATTTTGCAAAATTTACTCCCTAAATTTCCCACACGTGAATCCGTTTATAAAGCTGTAACACACTTACAATGAAGCACATTAAAATAATAATCCGAGGATAATGTAAAAGTCGGAGGATTTACGCCTTGAAGGTGTATGGTTTCATCAGGCTATAAAGCATTCGGCGAGGTTACTTTTCACCCTGAAATATGGGGCGAGGTCGAGAACTGTGCAGCCATACATCACTCTGAGCTGGGATTACTGTAACATTGACTTGCCTTGTTAATTCGCAACTTTTGCTATGTCATGCTACCGTTTTTGTGGTAAGAAAATAAACACGCGTTGTGATACGCGTAAGAAAAGTTAATAAAATATTACCTATTCATTTGTTAGTAGCAAATCATCGCTGCTTTCACTGTTTAAATATAAGAATTTAGAGAGTTTTCAAACTATTATAAAGATCCTTATGATTGTTGAAAACAGTGGAAGAGAGATACTTATTTTTTCAAGGTTTAATAATGATGAGATTAGAGGGGAACGAAAGGATAGACGTAAAATGTCCAATCGATATTACCTAAAGTAATGTGGTTCGATCATTCAAACGATGAGCTGAGCACTGTAGAGGCGGTCTGCATACCCCATTTTAATTTGCTTTTACTATGAATCGTCTGCCTATTTGGAAAAATTGTAAATAACCAGCACTTACATGCAAGGCTCTGTCAAAGCTCGCTCGATTACCACGTGACTATTTCAGAAATAACCAGCCGACTCACACGTAATTACTACAAAGAACTACAGAAGAAAGTATTATTATTTGAGGTAAATATACCGTTTCATATAAATATTCGAGCCACACATTTCAATACCAAATATTCGATGATTTCAACGCTAAGAACGATGGGATTTTATCAGCTTGAGTTATGGGGTTAGGTCGGGCGGGAGCGGGCAAATGTCCCTTAAATCACTTGTTAGCTTGTTACAAGGATCGGTGAAACATTGACTTAGTAGGATCCCGCAATTTTTCCTATGGGAGATATAAAACGTTTAAAAAAATTGGTCGTCGTCTTGTGTGATTACATGAACAGTCTTGAGGGTTAGGTTAATGTAAGACGACATACTGAGTAATGTAACACTTATTACAACATTCATATAATAATTTAGGTTATTATTTTAACTAAAATAACAAGATATAAACTATCGTAGCGTTTATGAAATTGAAATCATTTTTCAAAAATTTTAAAAATATTCGTAAACACGCAAAATGAACCCAGCGATTATTGATCCATTTTTTTAACAAATGTTCATGTTTATAAACCATAGTCCTATACAAATATATATACCTACTAAGTACAGGCTCTAAATACCTGAAAACCCTACTTCAATGCTATAATCAATATCGATCAACGTCACAAACAAAAGCTAGTATCTTAACAACAAACCCTTGTTGCTTACTTCAATAAAGATAATATCGACATCATTTAAACAGACACAAAATACAGTGAAGTGCAGTTAGCGTTGCTGAATATTCATAAAGATAAAACAAATTTATGAGCCCGTAAACCACCAGTGTAGTCTGATAAAGAAAGTTGTTTCGTACTTTTCTCCTTTTTCCGTTTATTTTATGGATATAGGTCACCGGAGAACTGCGGATTCATTTTAATGATTTATTTTTACATTTTAACTATGCGGTTTTTCGAATGAAAGTTAGGCTTTTGTTCATAATGCTGATGATGTTAATATATTGAATAATAATGGTTTTATCAAAGGGTTTTATTTCAGTTCATAAGACAATCGTTCCATTTTTTTCTTTAAAATTAAATTATTATTATTTATAACAATTCCAATACATTTATATTTGTGAACTTTTAGCTATTATCTAGAATTCTAGAGTCATACCTAAAACATTTCATAAACTATAAATAACTACAAATAGAATTATATTTTGTATGCTCTACCTAAAGAATACGAGCAATAGTGTGTTATTAAAGTAGACATATTCTGCTTTTATAATATTTTTATATTAAATTTAGCTTTCTATAAAGGTACCGTTCATAAAAGTTTCAAGCACAATTTATTTTTAATGAAAATTTTAACGCCTCTCAAAATAAAATAGCAAAAACGTTTGACGTAGCTTTGCCGGTTAAAAAGAGTGACACTTCCCATTTCAATATTGTAAATATTCGTAGCCAGGCGTCTTTGTAAATATTTAATAATTTCAGCCGCGTTGTTTGAAAGGTACTTTAATGATTTCCCACGCCGGCATTATGCTGTCAACCAATAATTACATTTCCACGAACATTCCACATAAATAGTCGATGCGCTGACGTGGCTCTCGCAAAACGAGCCACGGCACTAGTCACTACGACAGTTAATATAGTTATTGCAAGGGAACTTAATATTCATTTGTAATGACTAAATTATACGGCAGTTTATGACGAGGTCGGTAGTGCCTTGGTCTGTCATTATGTTTATTGATTGCTTATTGAATAGAGCCTGTATTTCTTGTATAAAGTAATTTTGTTTTTATTACGAGAAACGAAATGTCAAGTAAAATGTATTAAGTTGTTTTAATTGATATTAATGAGGCACTTTCGTATTCAGAACCTTGATCATGTATTGTCGTGTTATAAAACAAACATGACAAACACGATCTTGATATAAGTTAAGTTTTATTATATTAACACGTATAAGAATGCAAAAATATATAATTTACTCGTCACATTTATAGTGTCAGAGTATAAAAGGCTAAAAATATTACTAGTGTTATTTTTTCAAAAACGTAGTAACTAAGTACCTGAAAGTTTTAAATTCTGAAAACAAATATCTTGAAAGATGCTTATGATGCATGCTATTGATGTATGCTTTTATTCAGGGACTTGAAATTTATGAATTTTATAGAAAAGAGTACCTAACTAGTACTATTTAGAAATCTGTGGAAAAGCATAGAAAGCTTCCTAGGTACCAACAGTGAAATTTAGCAACAAATATATACGCCTATTTGTTTTTTGTCTGTAAGCCGAGCTTGTTATTCCATTGTCACTTTGACAGCGAGCTGTCACCGGACACAGAATGGGCGGGAAAATGTCGAATTGAGTTTTGTGTTCGTACATAATAGGCTTATGTTACGCTTTATGCATAAAATAAGTGTAGGCAAGACCGTCAACAGGGATCCTATTATTTGTAGATGTTATTGGATCGACACGACATTTCTGCATAAACATCAGTATTTACCGTTACTGAGGGGACGCAAATACATCGTTTCTCCCATTCATATCTTTGAATTTCATTACCTAGGACCTACACGTTTACTTGTAGCGCTATAAATGACACCCTGTATAAGTATCATACAACATACTTTAGGATCCCATTTAAGAAACACATTCACATGTTTTGAAAATGCTTTCTTTCACCCACTCATTCACTCAACCACCCACTCCCTTAACCTACCGACTCACTCAACCCACCCACTCCCTCTACCCACCCACTCACGCTACCCATCCACTCACTCTACCCACCCACTCACACTACCCACTGACTCACACTACATACCCACTATCTCTACCCACTCACTCCCTCCACTCACTCACACTACCCACTCACTCCTCTACCCACTGAGTCCTCTACCCACTCACTCCTCTACCCACTCACTCACACTACCCACCGCTCACACTACCCACTCACTCCCTCTACCCACTCACTCCCTCTACCCACTCACTCCCTCTATCCACTCACTCCTCTACCCACTCACTCACAATACCCACCCACTCTACCCACCCGTTCACGCTAGCCACCCGCTCACACTACCCACCCGCTCACACTACCCACTCACTCCCTCTACCCACTCACTCCTCTACCCACCCACTCACTACCCACTGACACACTACATACCCACTATCTCTACCCACTAACTCACACTACCCACCCACTCCCTCTACCCACCCACTCACTACCCACTGACACACTACATACCCACTATCTCTACCCACTCACTCACACTACCCACTCACTCCCTCTACCCACTCACTCACACTACCTACCCACTCCCTCTACCCACTCACTCCTCTACCCACTGAGGGTGGGTAGAGGAGTGAGTGGGTAGAGGTACCCAGAGTGGGTGGGTATTGTGAGTGAGTGGGTAGTGTGAGTGAGTGGTTGGTGTGAGTGAATTGCCCACCCGTTCAGGCTAGCCACCCGCTCACACTACCCACCCGCTCACACTACCCACTCACTCCCTATATACACTCACTCCCTCTACCCACTCACCCCTCTACCCACTCACTCCTCTACCCACTCACTCCTCTGCCCACTCACACCTCTACCCACCCACTCCATCTACCCACTCACTCCTCTACCCACTCACTCCTCTACCCACTCACTAGGGCATGCACCCGGGTTTACCCGGTTCCGAAAAACCCGGGTAAACCCGGGTTTTTTATGTTCTTGAGAACCGGGTTTCATGTTCCGACCAAAATATTAAAATATAAAGTATTATTCATATTTTGCTGCATTATTTTAACAAATTTATTCTATCTGGCAACGTCAGAATCACGTGCATCGCGAATTTTCGTGCTCTGCGTGGCTCTGATTGGTTGTCTAACCTTAGATGCTATAAGTTTCCCACGGGTGTATTACTTTGAAAAGCTGTTGATTTTACTGTTTCATATAATGATCCAGTCATGTTTTTGTTTTTGGTATCAAGCTGAAATTTATATCGAATACTCAAGTCTTCGGTCAAGCATCAAGTGCTGTGAAAAAGTCAAACTCACAAGCCAACGCATCAAAAGATACAGCCGTAAATGCTGAAAATTTCCGCAAATTTCGACATTCGCATGGGACTCAAAACCTACAGGGTACTTCTCATGAACACAGAGCCTTTAAATTTGGTAAAAGTAAAGTCTTATAACACAGATAAAGGAGAAAATGTTAGAAACATAAATTTTAAAGTTACAACATTATAAAAAATAGGTTTGTGCGGAGCCCTCGGAGCGCGAGTCCGACTCGCACTTGGCCGGTTTTTTGCTTTACAGTTTATGAATAAGGAATGAATAAGGTTTAAGTTTATAATATGTGATATTATGATAACAAGGTACTTTTATAAGACTGATAAATAAAAAGAAGTATTGTTTTGTTTCTTTATTAATTTAATAAAATAAGACACAAGCCGCGTAAAATAAAAGGCCCATCAGGTACTTTTACAGTTACTTTTGTTTAATTTCGTATTTTTTTCCGAGGTGTTATAAAAGAACCGGGTAACCCGGTTCTACCCGGTTCTGAAATCGATTTGGAACCGGGTTTCAGAAACTTGGAACCGGACTCGGTTCTGCATGCCCTAGCTATAATGCGGGGCGTTAACTAATTTCACTTTTTATTATTAACGGCTAAGTAAAATTTAAACTTTAAAGTATGCAATGCAACCGTTCACCGAATACTTAATAACTGAAAAATTTTATTTTATTTTATTATGTATTTCTTTACAAACATCAACAACAAAGACTCAAACAGGCAATATCAAAATTTAATACGACTCCATAAAAGACGGATTAACCGGGATATTTTCGCACTCTATTGTTGAGCGTCCACAAATTCGCATTGTTGTTCGAGTGCTAATTACGCGCGTGAATAGACGCCTTTTGACGGCTCCCGACGGATTTGTCATTACAACTGTCAAAAACATTACCCCTCAACGCGAATTTAACAAAAACAATCCCTATTACCGAATAGCTAAGATCGATTTTCCAAATAACGAAAATTTAAATGTAGATTATAAAGAAAACAGGCTGGTTAGGTATAGATTCTAATCTTGATTTTAATCATAGTTCCACAATCTTGGCTTATTTTCAACTAGGCATTGAGGGAAACGAAACAGTTTGCATGTTGCTTTGCTGATAAGTAAATTATGAAATTACATGCTTCACGTTGATTTATTTGACTCGCTGAAATAAATATTAGAGTTATTTATGCGTTCGTTAATATTGCAAATAAATTACTTTTATAATATACGAGCCATTCATTCTATTGTAATTTTTATTCTTGATTGTTACTGATGTAATTCGTGTAATTTGGCCTAACTGATCATGGTTAAGAGTTTTAATTTATGGTAATGAAAATGAAAAATAATAAGTCTGAACTTGCGAAAGCTTTAGAGATCAAACCAAAAGAAATCCTAAGTAGAAGAAGTACAAATTATAAAAAACTACGACATTGAAAATGTATCAAATCTAATCTTACATTCTGCATCATTCAATTTCATGGTGGATAATCTATAATAAAATCACGTATTTATAACAAAAGCAATAAACTCTGAACCATACGCTGCAGTCTATTATTTGGCTTTGCAACCCGAAACTATTGTCAAATTGCATCAGATTTAGTGACAATAAAGCTTATTTGTGCACGCCCTTGGGCGTCAAGTGACCGAATCCAACATCACAACTTAACACTATTTTATTACAATAGTTATTTCATATTTGTAAAGCCAGAGCCGGATTATTGTAAGGGTCTCCTTATTATAGCATTTTGGGGCTTAAAAATGGGGGAAAATTATTAAATATTTTACTTAAATTTTCATTAGGTAGGGCTTAATTTTTGTATCCATTCTGTTTCGTCTTCTTCGTTAAATTTGTATGACGTGTTCCTATTTTTACGACAATTCCGGCTTCTTCTAACTTAAATAAAATATATCAATTAATTGTTTAATTTGTATTTACGTGTACCATTAAAAAGCAGTCATCATTTTCATTCCTTTGATATTTGATTTACATAGGATTATTGTTTGAATCCGGCCCTGGTTATTGTAATACTCGAAATTCTGTCAACTGTCGCATCGTAACGAATCGAGTGACATAATACTATTGAAAAGTAGAGTGCTTTGAAAATAGGGGCTCGGTTTGAGCTCTATACAATTTTATTGACACGTCGTAAATAGACTATTTGTACTGTAAGATGGTTGTTACGTATCAGATGTGAGAAGACTTAGAAATATTAATTCATTTTCGTTATTATTTTTACTGACTGAACACTTGGCTAGTTTTTTTCACGTTGCTTTTCATATGTAACAGGTTGAAATTTACACTTAACAATCTTTGAGTGTGCATTTCTCTGATCCGGATTTAATTAGGTTTTCAATTTATTACGTAAAGTATACGAAAACAGGTCACAGTGCAAAAATTTTTTACTAATTAACGTATGTTACACGCATTACATGAGCGAAATATAATAATACCAAAAACATAACAATGCTGTTCGAATGATGGACGTAATCGTGAAGCACAAATAATAAAACTATTGAATACAAAAGGCATATCGAATATCGTAACAGAAGCATGGTAGTTACAGACCGCAATCTGACGCCCCCAAACATCCGTCTACCATTACGGCCCACTTTCAAAGGACCTTGGCTATTGAACTTCTTATTTTTGCCTTTAGAGGAAATGAATTTGCGGTGTAATTAGGCTGGAGAATAAAAGTTGTTTGCTTTATATGACTGACGAGTGAAAAAGATGGGATTTGTACACACATATAGAGTACTGCATACTCTTCAATTTTCAGAAACCATGTTGCGCAGTCTTCTATGCGTAAAACATAACATAAGAGCTCTTGTAACTTTCTTTACACATTTATTATACTTCTCTTTGTCATTTATTGGTAACATATGAATAACCAATCAGATAATAGTTTCAAATAGCCTTAACTCAAAACATTAAGAACGCTCGTATCCCACCTATTTCTCAACCTTACAATTTTATGAAAAACGTCAATAATTACAGATCAATTTGGTTTTAACGAGAATCGAGTTATAGTAATTGCGATTCTAACTACAAATTACGGTTAAAACTGATGATTTGGCTTCACCGTGTGTTATTTGGGCCCAGTTTAATTATACTTAATGCCAGCGTTTACAAATAATCATACGTCGTTGTAATTTGGGAGGCTTAGATTATAGGGACGGCGGCTTGAGGTTTTATTATATTCTGTATGTTTTATGTGAATATTTTGTTACATTAATCTTGTGTTTTGACCGTTTTGGAACGAATTTAACAAAGATATTGACGGATGCTCTATTGCAGGGATGATTTCCTAAAGTTAATATAAATATATGGATATTTTTGGATTCTGATTTCTGAAAGTAAAGGAAACGGACGAAGTAAAGAACGCCAACATATGACTTTATTCTTTGTTCTTTTTTCGTTTTGAAATCTTTTGTGTACATAAGGAAATTGTATGCGAGATTGTATGCTTGATTTTTTGAATAAATATTTTTTACTTTTACTTTTACTTTACTTTAAATAGCTGCAGTTGTATCCTTTAATTGCATATTATGTATTGTATACTGTATGCTTACATTACACTGAGAAAACGTAACGGCTATAAATAAACAAGTTGCTGCTATTTACAACCAAGTAACTTGCTTCGGAGGGAGCCTGCAAAGTTTGTTGCTAAAATTACACAAGTCAACTTTGTTAACGTATGTTGGTAATATTAACCCACTAAGGTGGTCAAAAAATACGTATTAAAGGTTTGTTGCTTTTAACCTATTCACTCAGTAAACTTAACTAACCTGTTTACTATAATGAATCGTGTTACTCTGTTAACAATACCCAACGTGCTCTGCTGTTTTTAGCAAAGTAACTCAGTGAGTTCAAATATTTTGCTTTGTAAAACTAGCTAAGTAACACGATAATGTTAATCATATTTATTGGGTAGGGACAGCCAATCTAATTTGTTACTTCTACTCAATTAAAAATTTGTATACGTAGCCAAGTTACTGGGTACTGTCAATCGTGTTCATTGGGTAACTATAACTAAATATACTCTTTCTAGTCAATTAAGATTGGTATATTTAGCCAAGTTACTTTGTATTCTTAGGCGGGTTTATTAGGTAACCATAGCTAAAATACTTTGTTGCAAGTACTGAAATTGAAATAAAAACATGCACATTAATGAAATTAGCTTTATTCAGTACACGATACAATCATTTCAAGTAACATATATCTACTACTTACACTTAAATACTACTTTTAAAAATAGTACACAATTTACAATGTCAAGAAACGATACTGGTGTTCTGTGTTTTAATTTTCACAATAAGTCAAAAGTTTATGCAAAAATTATAGAATAAGTAATCTTTTTGATCTAATAATTTTATTACAACCCAACAAGTAAAACCATAATTTTTTTAAACATTTCAATTTAATCTCATTGAATCATAATTCACATTCGTTGTCGGGAAAATGATCATAAATGCTAAAACTTAAACATTTTTTGCACAAAAAAAATTAAAGTAGGTACGTACAATAAGCTCTTTACATAGATATTGTTCGTTTTCTATTATAAAATGTTCTGGTTGAACCTCGTTACAAAATGTGAAAAAACCACACCCAAAACACTTTTTAGATAAAATGAAATGTGCCTTCACCCAAGGCCATTTTAAGTATTCCAGCAACTGATTCCAGGAAATGATTTTTATCCAAAAAATTGTCAACATCTGAGATTATAGACATGTTTGATGTGAAGATATTATATCGGAACTATATCGTATCTAATGTAATTTACATATTAAAGTAATAGGTATATGACAATATCTTGCTTGATATGAAGTAACTTACTAATTCAAATATTTTTGGCTTGATTGTGGGAAAGCTTTCAGTGATTTCGGTATATTGTCCTTTGGTTTTCAAAATCTTTTTCTAGCTGTAAACAAATAAAAAAAACGTATGTAAGTATACAAAAGTAATTAAACTAAAGCAGACAAAAAATTAAAAAAAAACTGAACTCACCAGAAGGTATCCTTTGGGTTTTTTACGAGCCGCATATTCATTGTATTGAGGTATTGGAGCTATGGGTAACTCTTTTGCAGCAATTAGCCTTGTCTCTGTAGTTTCTTGCCACTTTAGTTCCCGTCCGATTAGGGCCCTTCTGGCCTCCTCCACTCAAGCGACAGCCCAAGCCGAGGTTCGTGGTCCCCGTCAAGGGGGGACGCCCTTGTGCATGTCGCTACCAGGGTGAACCTTCAGTTCACCCCCGCGTCCGCGTTAAAATGTAGAAGCCCTTCTGGCTAACATTGAGAGACACCACACAAAAAAAAAAAAAAAAAAAAAAAATGCCACTTTAGTTCTACGGCTGTCCATGGCTCAGAGGAGTTTTTGAGCCATAATAGTTTGTCTTCTGCATCTTGCTCTTCTATAATAGTTTGATTAAAATTCATAATGATGATGAAAAGTTATTGTTTTTAATGTAAATTTGAATCTGCCTTGTAGGTGCTGAGGCGGCGCTTCAACAGACACGTTCGTCACTAGACTATGATTTGATAGAAATGGCTGACCTTGCGGGTTACGCAGCCAATTCCTTGTTTAATTTTTATCAAGTTACTCGGTCAAAAGTAGTATTCTCTCCATTGTTAATTGCCGAGCTGTGCTTATCTCCCAATAGATAAGTTACTTGTTTGTTTTTAAATAAGAAACACGGTTATATATGCATCATAGCAAGTTATTTAATTCTAGCCAAATAATACATGTCTAAATTTAAATGATTTACTTGTCATTCAATGATAATATAAGCTTGTTTATTTTTAACCGAACTCTGTGCAAATAGTAACCAACTATGGTTAAGACTAAAATTAAATAACTTACTTATCATTAAATAATAACGTAAGTTTGTCTATTTTGAACCTAATTCGATAAAGGTAATATTGACCGAGTCGGTAATTTTGAAATAAATAAGTACTTTTTTAATAATAGCTAAGAATATTTAGCAATACTTGCTTGTATAATACTAGCAAAGCTTTAATGCACATTTTAAATATGTCTTGATTGAATGCAGCAGAAAAATTTTTAACCGAGCTAAATTGGTACTTTGCTAAAACAAAATTTTCTCAGTGTAAGAGTACGTTTAATTCAAAATGATTTAAAAAATTATTACGTAAAACCTTCGTTGGAAATACAGCAAAGAATTGGCTAGAAATTGATATCCAATCAACACTAATTGAACTCTTTTATTGGGTCCTCTTAGCCGAGGGTGGTTTTTTGCAAGTCAAAATAGGTTAGCTGTCGGCGGCCGAGTGATTTTATGCAAATTTCAACCGTTTATTATGCAAAGCTGAGTTTTAGGGATGTGTAATGTAGTATCGATGATTTTTAAGTCTTCTAACTTTATTGAAGGTACAAGAGAAAACTTAGGCTATTAGGGAAAGTATAAAATAGTGTCTATTTCGCTGCTAAGTAATATGTTAATTTAATCAACAATTTAATGTAAACAAAATAACAAATTTCAGCAACAGATATTCGCCGGCAGCGCACAGGTACACATACAATATATAAACCTTTCTCTGGTATAAGTCTATCTACTGAAAAAAACCACACCAGTACAATACGTTGTGAAATTTTAAGATCCAAGCATACATAATACATATGTCTAGACAGCCGGAAGTAATTTCCTTATATACTTGATAGATATGCGGAAGGACACGAATGAAACGCTAGACGGCTGTTAACGAACTGACTTTAATGTCACGTAAGATGACAAATCAATGCACATACATAACAGTCCCTCCCCCATAGTGAAACACAATTAAAAATACTTTTTGAAGTCAACCTTGGGACGGTTGCGCTTCTCACGCGCGTTAGGGGCCGATTGGTACGGCTGGACTTCATCGCGCTGCTGCTGGCTCGCTTCCGCGTCGTGGAAGCACTCGTCTTCCACATCGGTCTCGGGCGGGCGCCGCACGCCTCGCGTCGTCGTCACCCACGACGGCCGCGGCGGCGAAAGCTGCTGTCCGTCAGTGGCCGGTTGAGGCGAGCCGCTGTTTACAGGTGAATCTGTCACCCTGTCGTCCCCTCTCTCATCCGCCTCTGCTCTCGGCACGGACGCTTCTCGTGTCGCGGACGTTGAAGGCGTCGGAGAATGCGATGATGTGCCCGATACGTTAGAATTTTCTAAGTCCCAAGGTTGCTTATCTAAAATATCGCCTTTGTATAGAATTATTTGATTCTTGTGTTTTTTAACTATCGAATTTGTTACAAAATCTTTAATACAATATAACATTTTCCCCATTTTTCTTATAATAGTACCTTTACACCATTTATAGTCTTTCTTATTAAAATGTTTTTTATATAAAACGTATTGTCCAGGCACAAATACTACATCTCTTTTATGTACATTTTTAGTTTGTGAACACTGATTAAAATATGTTACATTACTATTAGCGGATGCGGTCGATGAAAGCGGAAAACGAGTATGATTCATTAAATCAAAACGGCACCTCAGCTTGCGCCCAAACACTAACTCAGCCGGAGAAACATTTGTTATCGAATGCACAGAGTTACGGTAATCGAATAAATATTTGAGTAAATTCAATCTACTATCTTTCTTGTTTTTATTACTCAAAATACTAGATTTAATACCTTTTTTTACAATTTTAACGTATATTTCGGCTTGGCCGTTACTAGCCGGGTGGTAAGACGGTGACGTTAACTGATTGATACCGTTTAACTGACAGAAATATCTAAATTCTGTTGACGTGAACGCTGTACCATTATCAGACACTATCGTATTAGGTAGCCCAAAACGAGATATAAATTCATACATTTTATCCGTTACGGCGCTCGAGTTACAACTACTCATATCATAAACTTCGACCCATTTACTATAAGCATCCACTATGACCAAGTACATTCGACCATTTAGAGGCCCAAGGAAATCCAGATGTATTCTATAGAATGGGTGCGGTGCGGCGGGCCACGGAACAATAGGCGCCTTTGGTGGTGATGACCTTAATTGATTACAAACATCACAGGTACTTATCATTTTTTCAAGCGTTTCGTCTATGCCAGGAAACCAAAATCTCGCCCGGGCTTCCGCCTTAGTTTTAACTATACCCAAATGTGACGTATGCAATTCCTTTAAAACCTGATTACGTAAAGAACTCGGTATAACTATCTTGTGCCCGCGCATAAGACACTCATTTTCATATGATAACTGCAACCTACACGCAAAATATGGTTGAATTAAAGCATCGCTTACCTTTCTAGGCCAGCCGTTTAATACATAGGTAATAACTCGATTCAGTATCGGATCTTTAATAGTTGCTTCTCGCAACTCACACATAGTGATCGGTAACGCGCCCTCAAAAACAAATCGAATATACGCTGCGCGGTCGCAGGTGTCTGCCTCCCCGCGCGCTTTCCCCCCGTCCGCTGGCGCGAGCGGTAGGCTCGCCCGCGATAGATAATCAGCTGTATTATCTTTACTCTTTACATATTCAATCTCGTAATTGTAGCTACTTAAAAATAACGCATATCGTTGTAACCTATTTGCCGATACTTCCGGAATGCCCTTATATGGACCGAATATTGATAGAAGAGGCTTATGATCAGTTCGTAAAATAAACGGTGAAGTACGACCGTACAAGTATTGATGAAATCGCCGCACACCAAAAATAATAGCGGTAGCTTCTTTTTGTATTTGCGAGTAATGCTTTTCTGCGCTATTTAAGGTACGAGACGCAAAAGCAACTGGTCTTTCTTGCCCATCACCCGCTATTTGGGATAAAATTGCCCCTAAACCACTTGGTGATGCGTCCACCGTTAAAATAATTTTTGCTTCTGCGTTGTAGTGTGCTAACACTTGATCGGAAGCTAATATTTCCTTTATTCGGATAAACGCTTTGTTTTCTAGGTCTGACCAATGCCACTTAATACCTTTTTTTAATAATTCATATAAAGGACTTAATATAGTCGAAGCATCCGGTATAAAACATCTATAATAATTAATTAACCCCAAAAATGATTGTAACTGATTTAAATTAGCTGGAATGGGGGCTTCCAATATAGCTTTAACTTTATCCGGATTTTTTTTCAATCCATCCTTATTAATAATATATCCTAAGTAGTTGACCTCATCCTTAAAATATTCACATTTCTCCCGCTGTAAAACGAGCCCGGCTGCTTGTAAGCGTTGTAATACCGTGTGTAGCCTTTCGAGATGTTCAGCTCGGTTGCGGCCCGTGATACAGACATCATCTAATAAACACAGTACGCCGTCGATACCAGAAAGCAACTCGTCCATTGCGCGTTGAAAAATAGCAGGCGCGCTCGCTAACCCGAAAACTAGCCTCGTAAATACAAAAAGGCCGCGATGGGTATTGATGCAAGTGTACTTTTGTGACTGATCATCTAGAACGAATTGGTTATAAGCCATTGATAAGTCTAATTTGGAAAACTGCTGACCGCCGTGAAGCTTCGAAAATAATTCTTTTATAGTCGGTAATGGATATTTGTCAACAACTAATTGTTTATTTAGACTAACTGAGTAATCAACACACAATCGAACCGATCCATCGCGTTTTAACACAGGAACGATCGGCGACGCGTACTCTGAGTGTGATACGGGTTTGAGTATTCCTAAATCTAGAAGCCTGTTTATTTCCTGGTCTACTTTATCACGCAATGCGAACGGCATGGGGCGTGCTTTGAAATATAAGGGTTTTGCGTCTAGTTTCAAATGTAATGAAACTTTATGCCTATTAAATTCGCCTAATTTATTTGAAAATATATCTGGATAGCGTAAATGTAATGAATGTATATCATTTGCAACTTTACAATTAAATACCGGTGATAGTTGTAACTCGAACTTCGCTATAAAATCTCGACCGAGGAGGGGCGGCCCGCCGTGACGAACAACATACACTTGTAGTTTATTCGTACGTCCCTTCCATTCGACCGTCATAGGTGCACAGCCTATGCATGCAATGACCTCCCCCGTGTAACTGACGAGTTTTTTATTAGTGTTCGATAATGGTACATTCGGAAAATACATTGAATATGTTCTATTAGATATGACAGTAACGGCCGAACCACTATCCACTTCAAAAGGAATTTTTACCCCGTTTACACATACTGTTTCCACTAACGGCTCCCCTTTAATTGATCGAATAAGATATAACTCACCATCGTCATCGCTCTCACCGGTCGCATCCGTATTTACACATTTGACTGCTTTGCACATTCGACGCAAGTGACCCTTTTTATGACATCTCTTACAAATAAAACTCGCGAAACGACACTCTGACGACTTATGATTTTTATAGCCGCACACTGAACACTTTTCTTTATTCTCACTATTGTTCTTGTTATATGGCACTTTGTTCGCGATTTTAAACAAAGCGTCGGATGTATTTGGCGTAGCCGCAATGGCGGCCGCGCGCGCGCTGCGTAGATTCTCGACCAGCTCCACCGCTCTGGCTAATGTCAGCTCTGCCAGGTCCTGCACGTACAGCTTCTCTTTCTCGGGTCCAGGCAACATTCCCATTATAAATCGATCGCGCAACACCTCTTCTACATTACTGAAGTTACAGTATGCTGTGAGGCCGCGAAGTCTCGCCGCCCATTGTTGCGTCGATTCCGTAGGTAGCTGTTCTGCCGAATAGAATTTATGCCGTTCACCAAAACCAACTTGTTTCGGCGTAAAATGTGCATCTAAAAGGCGTAGAATGTCTTCATATGGCACCTCTTGCAATTCTTTCGGCAACGCGAGGTCAGATGCCAACTTGTAGGTACTATCTGACAATGCACTGAGTAAGAACGCTCGTCTTTTCACTCCCAAGGGGTCTTTCACCGCATCTATGTCGTTCGCGATGAACCATTGAGCTATCCTGCTTTTGAAAGTCTTCCACGTTTGCAGACTGTGATCGAAATTGGATAAAATGCTCATATTCGAAAACGACATTTTTATTTTATTTTTTTATATCGCGGGTATCTCGTCGCCACTGATAGATATGCGGAAGGACACGAATGAAACGCTAGACGGCTGTTAACGAACTGACTTTAATGTCACGTAAGATGACAAATCAATGCACATACATAACAATACTATATAATGATTTAGAGATGCTTTTAGTATAACATTTAAAGACATCTTCGAAATGTGATAATTTAATATGCATTAAGATTTGTGATTTAATGCATTGGGCTTAAATAAAAAAAATAAAATGGGTTTAGTTTATTACTTATTTTAAGAATAACAAGCTAAAAAAGAATTATGACACTTTGATTGCGTTCAAATGTATCATGATTCACGATAAAGGACTACGTATAAAGGATAATTTATGAATTAAACAAAATAATAGGTATTTACAGTCATATAACTACAGCAGCGGATTCCTACCTTTCCCTATATAAACAGTTTTACAAAAATATCCGTAAATTTATCGATATTTAAATCGTCACATCACTAAGTTCATCTCGTGCGGGTCGCGGTCACCAATTAGCGTTTTAATTAACTATACGCGTAACAGGCTTGTTTTTGTTGCAAATTGTTTCACCGCACTTTGTAGAGCAATTCTGGCGCTTTTGTATTATTAAATTTCGCAAAAGCAAATACGACTGTGAACGTGAACGAATTAATCTTAACTGATATTTAAATGAGATAAATGCTTTTTATTTGTTTGTTTTATAGGTTATTTCATTTTACATTGCATAAATTTTACTAAATTTAAAATTAAGTTTTCACCATCACTTTGTTATTTGTAAGAATATAAAATAATTAAAAAATCGTTAAATATAATCACTAGAATATTAAGGGCTAATTTTTCAATCCCTAATTAAGACTTATTTATCGAATAACGTATTATACTACCATTATAAAAATGTATTCTAATTGCCCATATTTGACAGTTTACAGGTGTCATTTTAATATTATCGTGTAATACTTTATTGGACGGGTAAGTTTTATCCCATCAAAAACATTCTGTAAAAAACCCAAGTCTCGCAGCTCAGTCTTTCTACCGTCAAAAGTTGTGAGATCCATGTAATACCAAGTCGGTTAATCTATTTAGTGTCTACTTGAAGGACCTTCTGTCTTAAGTTATTACATAAGTTATTATCATGCCAATATTAAAAATATTTAACGTTTTAAACAAATAGATCGACTTGGACATCGCTTGATTTGATTATTAGTATGTATCACACTACACAGCACGACGGGCCAGCGACCAACAGGAACGAGAGTTTCAATCGCGTGAGGCGCGAGAGACTAAAGAATCTAATATAATATTGTAATATTCATTTTGTTTTCATGCGATGTCCAAGTCGATCTATTTGTTTAAAACGTTAAATATTTTTAATATTGGCATGATAATAACTTATGTAATAACTTAAGACAGAAGGTCCTTCAAGTAGACACTAAATAGATTAACCGACTTGGTATTACATGGATCTCACAACTTTTGACGGTAGAAAGACTGAGCTGCGAGACTTGGGTTTTTTACAGGATGTTTTTGATGGGATCTCACTTCTTTTTGTAGAGCCTTTCTTTTTGATACCACCACCAACCACCAACTGCATAAATAACTTTGTAATCCCATATATTTATATGGGATTACAAAGTTATTGATGCAGTTGGTGTATTTGGAAAACTGGACCGAAATTACAAAATATTTAAGTTTTCCCATGATTAAGACATTAAACTCTATATGTATTCCAAATATGAAGCTTCTAAGTCTGCTAGAAGTGCCTTGGACTTTTGATGATCGGTGAGTCAGTGAGTGACAAAATTTAGAAACTTTAACAAGTTGTCATTCTTAAACTACTGGTTCAAATTGACTGAAATTTTAAATATTCCGTGTTTATACAATGCCGGATTAGTTACTGAAGATTCAGGTTTCTTGCTTTATCCACAACCGAATTATAGGGGGTCGAAAAAGGCCCGAATTGCTTCGAGAAAAGGATGGTACGGCCGTGCCGCTTTTTTTTTGCTCGACTTGGCGGGGGCACTGCCGTGCCCCCAGATCCAAGGATTGAATAATCGGCCCTATTACTAACAAAGATAATAAACGAATAGACAGTGAGTGTTTAAATTCTTAAAAAGAAATCATTCTTTCCATTATCTGTATTTACACATTTACAACATTCATATTTAAAACTATAATGCACTAAAAAGTTAATTGGGATTAACAAATGCACTCATTATGAACAATACAAAAACAAAACGTAAATGAAAAGCAAATAACCGTGGCTAACTCTTTGATATAAACGACAACATAAACAATATTCCAGGAAAAATAATGGCTCTTGCATTCGTGTAATATTACCATAACAACCAGCTTTCGCGTATTTTTTAATATAAATTTATTTTAACGACAAATAAAAAAGAAGTTTTTTATATTACGTTAATGATGATTGTAATACTTATTGAATCTAATCTTGAAAGTAAGTCGAAAAAAAACATGAAGTTCGCGAAATAGCTTCTAATCATTATTTTAATTTATTTTCTATTTGTCTCTGTGTTTTAAGTATGTCTCATGTCTCTGTGTTGTAATTACTAGTTTCAGCATGCGAAATTACTTCCATCAAACTCGGGACATCCTTGAATACAAAAGAATTAATGGAAATTTATTTAATCAACAATAAAATCGATAAACCGAATATTTCATAACACACCAATGTTGCCATACAAAATAAACGAGTTCAATTTTCGCAATTTTTCTATCCTGGTCACCCCAGCTTGCAGGCGATAAGTTACAAATTTAACGACAAAAAGCTAGGCCATTTAACGTGAAATACTGTGGTGGGAGACAGCTTTCATAAAAGTTAGGGCTTTCCGTGATTTAGTGCTCCGGCTTCCTACATGATTTGTTTACGCATTTAGCGCTGTACGAAATGAAAAAATGTGTCATAAATTTTGGAGGGATTGTTAATGCTTATATGGGTTGTGCCTTTGGTTTAGTGGTGATTAGGCCTGGGTTCGACGCTGTATGGAAATATTCTGGATGTAAAGCAGCTGTGTAGTCCTTCGTAAAATATAAATGTTGCAAAAAATGCAGTGATATGTTGTTAATTTATTTATTTATTTAGGAATATTTAGGTGTTATGTTATTACTAGATTGACAATAAAACCTTAACAGATTGTTGGTAATGAGCAAAATTGGCTTGGATATGCCGATATTGCTTGTAACTAGAAAATTAAAAATTATAGTATTAATAAACGTAAAAGATAAAACCATAAATTCGGCCATCCCGAGTGCTGCATAATTCATTTATTTTTGTTAATGTATAGCTTTTTTGCTTTTAGGCAATTAATTTGTTTTTATTTGACGAACAATTTCCTCTTCTTTATCCGAATATCCTAAGCATAACCATAAATTGTGACCACGTAAATCCTCTATGACTATAACGGCTGTAAAATACAGCCAAGAAAAGCTATTGAGAAAAACACATAATATTAGAGTTACACTAAATATATTTTATGCGTAAGTATACCGAAAGAACATTAATACCTTGTATCAATCAGCCAAGGAAAGCTTTTGAAAACACATCATACTACAAATAGGAAAATAATAATGGTTCCGACAAATAAATAAATCTCCAGCTATCTCTGTCCGACTTTTATTCTAATTTACCAGCGTTATAATAATATACCGACAAAAAAATTCAAAGCATACCGAATAAAATACCTAAATTTTGCTGACACCTATGAACACAATCAAATTACATTTCTACTTAAAAATATATTAAACTTCGAATAACAAAACTAAACTTCTGAATAAAATACTGAACCTCCGACGAGATTACTGGGTTACTGACAACAGAGGTCATGTCAAAATAATCATTCTTTTACGAATTTTATGAGTTATTTAATTTTCTAGTGTTGGTTACCAAATATATTTTTTAACTCTCAACATTGATGAAAATACCGAAACTGGTCGGACCGCGCGATCGGCTCCGTCGACGCGCAAAAAAAAAATCAAGTTTAGGTTAGGTTAGCCGTTAGGTTAGGTTAGGTTAGGTTTCTTAAAAAAAAAAACTACACAGAAATAGGAGCCCCGCGAAGCGGGGCTCCGTCGACGCGCAGAAAAAAATCAAGTTTAGGTTAGGTTAGCCGTTAGGTTAGGTTAGGTTAGGTTTCTTAAAAAAAAAAACTACACAGAAATAGGAGCCCCGCCAAGCGGGGCTCCGTCGACGCGCAAAAAAAAAATCAAGTTTAGGTTAGGTTAGCCGTTAGGTTAGGTTATGTTAGGTTTCTTAAAAAAAAAACTACACAGAAATAGGAGCCCCGCGAAGCGGGGCTCCGTCGACGCGCAAAAAAAAATCAAGTTTAGGTTAGGTTAGCCGTTAGGTTAGGTTAGGTTAGGTTTCTTAAAAGAAAAATATGCAACAGAAAGTTCAGAAAACCGTCCACAAAACAAAACAGAAAGAAATCATACAGGACATAGACACGCTACATTCATGATTATAGTAAGTACATTTTTGTATTTTTAATAACTTTCTGGACAAGCGCCAACAATAGAAATTTAAGTATAACATTGTAGTAAAAATAGCACAGAGTTTATGAAAAATTAAATGTAATTGATGAATTTCTAGTTGGCAAGTAAAGGTAATAATTACAAAGCATTGTTATCAGTAGAACATAATTTTATATGGTAAAAAAGTATTACAGCAATTAACAGTCATAAGATTTTTTCTAAGATTTAAGTATATCATTCGGTCGTTTCGTCATTTTTAGTCGGACAGAAGTAGTCGGAGATTTAGTATTTCGGGCAGTAAATATTATATTTTTAGTAAGGACATTTTTAAATTTATTATCGGAGCTTTTATTACTACCCCTACAAATATACGAGCGTGGTATATCGTATATTTTAGGCGTAAGTAGGATAGCTAAAGGACATTACACATTGTATCACATCCATTGCAGGTCCAATACAAAACCCTTGAAAAGCTATTGTGGAAGAGCAGCGTTAGCGATGTCGTCCCCATTAGTCACGGTTAATGGCCCGTTCGGGGCGATATTTGTAATTTACGGCCCGCGTTGATATACCGCGGGCTTGCCAGAGATTCGCGTTTTCTTTTAACTATCGTGATTAAGGGAAGTTCGAGGTTAGCCCTACTCCGAATATACTAATGCCAAGAGTGTGTTAGATAATATCATGGGTGTAATGCCTCTTTATATCGGCTATATATTTTTTATAGCTCATTGGTTGTTGATAGAGCCTGTGGAGACACAGATTACTAAATAGTTACTACGTACTAGTATTTGTTTTTGTTTAAACCTTAATTCTGAACTATGCTTCTGCTTACTATACTATACTGAGTGAACAGAAACTCCCTTTTTATGTATCGCTTTCAATTTAATTCCTTCCAACAAAACGTTAAGATGACACAAGTGATAATGAGTAATGACAATGCAAATTGCAATTCGTGTGAACAATAAAAATATAACATAAAGTGACGGTAGGTCGAAAACAAACGTCGTAAACATACAGCCCACCAAGGACAAATTTACAAAATTTTCCTTAATACAATTAACCGATCAAAACATGAATACTAACGAAAGTCTTTACATGAATTTAACATCAAATACAGAAAAAATACAAAATAAAATATTACCACATTGCATGCTTTCTTACTAACACGTGCTAATACGAACATAATATTATGAGGCTCGAGAGCCAACAAAAAAAATTAACATTAGTTGGTAATTGGCAAAAAACACAATTTAGAAACAGGACGTTTAATTACATTGTTTTTACATTTAAGACTGACAACTCGCGTAATTCCGTCCAATCCGGGATGTTTTTCAACTATAATACCATATAACCATCTTCCAGGTGGAAGATCATCCTCCACTACTAACACTAAATCTCCAATTATAGGTTCAGGAACAATATTGTTCCATTTATAACGATGGTAGAACTGAGTCAAATATTCATTTGACCAACGACGCCAAAAATCTTGTGTCATTTTTTGAGTCATTTGCCACCGTCTGAGATTTGTGATATTGGATGTTTCGTAATTGACATCAGGGGGTAAAACCAGAGGTTCTCCCACCAAAAAGTGTCCTGGTGTCAGTGGGATTGGATTGTCTGGATTCTCAGTAATTTTAGAAATAGGCCGAGAATTCAGACAAGATTCTATTTGACAAAGTAATGTTGTCATTTCTTCGAATGTTAAAGTTGAATTCCCAACAATGCGTCTTAAATGATGTTTCGTCGATTTTACCCCTGCCTCCCATAGTCCTCCAAAATTTGGGGAATGGGGAGGGATAAAATGCCATTCAGTCCCATTTGTAGCCAGTTGATCTGCAATTTCCTTCACTATACTGGACCTCTCATGAGCATATAAAGATTTGAGTTCTCGTGCTGCACCCACAAAATTTGTCCCATTATCGCTCCATACTTCAGCGCAATGACCACGGCGTGCTATAAAACGCTTAAACGCTGCTAGAAATCCCTGAGCTGTAAGGTCACTTACTGCTTCGAGATGGATAGCGCGGGTGGCCATACAAATGAATAAGCATATATATCCCTTGAATGACCGATTACCTCTGCCTTTAGAGGTTCTTATATTAATAGGCCCTGCATAGTCTACTCCACTCTTTAAGAAAGGTCGACAAGCAGTAGATCTTTCAACCGGTAGTTGTCCCATCAACTGGTGTCTTGTGCGAGCGGCATATCGTACACAACGAACGCATTTACGAACACACAGCCGTATTAAATCCTTCGCACCTAGAATCCAGTATTTTGATTGCAAATAATTTTGCATCAATTGGGGACCACCGTGAAATGTTCTCTCATGAGCATCCGCAATAATCAAAGTTGTAAACTGTGATTTGCGAGGAAGAATGATAGGATGTTTTCTCTCATCACTAAGGATTGCCTGCTGCAGTCTGCCACCTACTCGTAGAATACCGTCTTCGTCAATTATTGGATTAAGTGAGGTAAGTTTACTTTTTTTATTTATTTCCTTTTTATTTCTTAAATCTGCAAGCTCTTCACCGAAATGTTTTTCTTGGCATCTTTTAATACATACTTTTAAACTTTCTCTTATTTCAAAACTTGTTATCCAATCCTTCTGATCTTCTACTTCCTTTTTTCTCACCCTTTTAATTAGTCTTTTACAGAGTGCAGTAACCCGGAGCAGTCTTCTCAAAGATGAAAACCGTGAGTATATTTCTTCTTCGGGATCTGCTTCATCACCGTAAGTATTTATTAAACAAATTTTCATTTTTCTTTCTTCTAGATGTGTATCTTCTATTTGACCTCTTGTAAAATTTATATCCTTTTCTTGCAGCCACTTCGGCCCTTCCTTCCAGAGTTGAACATCCCATTGCGTTCCGCCACGCGATGCACAATCTGCAGGATTATCTTTTGTAGATACGTGTTGCCATTGCTGCGGTTCCAACGAAGTAATAATCTCCGACACACGGTTGGCGACAAAGGTTTTCCAACGACTAGGTTGTCCTTGAAGCCAAGCGAGCACAATTTGTGAGTCGGTCCACGCATGAATAGAAGATTTCTCCATACCCATGACTTGAGACACTTCTAGTAGCAGTCTTGTGAGTAGTACAGCTCCACAAAGCTCCAATCTCGGAATCGAAACTTGTTTAATGGGCGCTACCTTTGTTTTGGAAGCGATTAATGCAACATTAATTTCCCCATTGGAGTTAACCACTCGCAAGTACACAACTGCCGCAAATGCAACATTTGAAGCATCGCAGAAGCCATGCAATTCGCGAACTGTATCATCATTATTGATGTTAATCCAGCGTGGGATACTAAATTTGGTAAGTGTATCTAATTCACTTCTATACTTGAGCCAGTCCTTCAGTAATTGTGGAGGAAGTTCATCATCCCACTCAATTCCCGAGAGCCATAATTTTTGTATAAAGACCTTGGCTGAAATTATTACTGGCGCAAGCCAACCAACAGGATCAAATAATCTAGAAATTTCGGAAATAACTTTTCTTTTTGTTACAGGAGGAGAGAGCGGTGGAAGGTGTACTAAGTATTCAAATTCATCAGTTCTTCTGTTCCAGGTAAGTCCTAAAATTTTCATGATTTCATCTATTTTTAGTTTCAGGTTTTCTGATTGATCTTCAACATCTTCATTAATCTCCTTAAGTATATCTTCGCTATTACTGCTCCATTTTTGCAAAACAAATCCACCTCCTTGTAGAAGTTGTGTTATTTCCTTATAAATTTGCTTACCTTCTTCCACAGAAAAACAGCCTGACATAAAATCATCCATGTAAAAATCATGAAGTACCCTTTCAGCAGCCAGCGGATACTTTACTCCATCGTCGTGTGCAACTTGCTGTAATGATTTCACAGCGAGATAAGGTGCTGAAGCCGTTCCAAAGGTAACTCGTAAGAGGCGCAGATGCTGCAGTCTTTGATCTGGATCTTCGCGCCACACAAAACGTTGAAAATCTGTATGTAATTCAGATATTTTTACCTGTCTATACATTTTTATAATGTCAGCGACAAGACAAATTGGATATTGACGCCAACGCATTATAATGTGACGTAAGTCAGGTTGTAGTGATGGGCCTACCATGAGTTCGTCATTCAATGTGATGCCATTGGTTCCTGGACAAGAAGCGTTGAAGACAACTCGGACCTTGGTAGTATCTTTATCCTCTCGGATCACGGCATGGTGAGGTAAGTATACAGCATCAGCTGAATCTTCTTCATGTGATGGCACAGTTTCCACGTGACCTAAATTTTTATATTCTTTTATGACAGCAGCATACTCAGCCTTAAGTTTGGGATTTTTTAATAAATTATTCTCAAGCCGAATAAATTGTTTTATTGCAATAGCCTTTGAATTACCATATTTGCAATTTGGATCATCGGTTCGAAATGGTAAATTAACTATATAGCGTCCTGAACTATCTCTCCTAGTAGTTGATGTGTATATACTCTCACATTTAATTTCCTCCTCTGTAAGAAGTGATTTATCAGAGGCGAATTGATCCGATTCAAGCTCCCAAAACTTCTTCATAAGTTCGTATTCATCATTTTGATGAATATGATTGCACCAAATAGTGCTGGAGCTCGATCTAGATTGAATTGGACCCGATAGAATCCAACCCAGCTGTGTATTTTGCGCGATTAATGCACTGGGTGAATCCTTGATCAGACCTTCAAGCAAAATCTGACCATAAACATCTGCTCCAAGGAGCATGTCAATTTTATTTGGTGTTGCAAAGAAAGGATCTGCTAAAACTAATTTAGAAACTTCAGGACTAAGATTAACAACAGCATTCCTTTCCGGAAGTACTGAGGTGAGCTTATTGAGCACAAAAGCTTGGACGCAAATTTTAAAGTTGCAATGGCGTGATTGAATCTCAATTTCTACCCTCGCTTTAGAGGCAACAGAACTTGAGTGGTCACTACCCAAACCAATAATGGAGCTTTTGTGTGGAATCTTCCTTAGCCCAAGAAGTTGAACTGCGGCTTCAGTCAAAAATGAAGCTTGTGATCCTTGATCAATGAGACATCTTAACGTGATCAATGAGCCTGTGTGTGACTTGGCATTAACTAATGCGGTGGCAAGTAAAACTTGTCCACTGAAACGTGAAAAGCAGGCTTTGATATTATTAATATTTTTTACCTGTGTTGATGTAGATGCTGTTGCTTCCTTAGCATCTGATTCTGCCTCACTCATTTGAGGCTCCGACGGAAGCGATACATTTTTGGGATGTAGTAAAGAATGATGTTTCTTCTTGCAAATACGACACCTGGAAGACTGGCGACACGAATATACATTATGACCTGCACCAAGACAATTAAAACAAAGATTATGTGATTGGACAAAATTCCGTCGAGTATCAGTCATTTCTCTTGAAAAACTTTTACAATTTCTTAAATGATGATCATTAGAACAATAAATACATTTTAAATTTGAAATATGAAACGCTTTCGGAGCAACATTAGTTCTATATTGTTGGCTATTTTGTTTAGCTACCTTAGGATCAATAAATTCTAATGAACGTGAGCGGATTTCTAAAAATTCTATAAATTCTTTATATGTTGGTAATAAATTACAATTTTTACTACTTTGCAGTTCCCACTGCTTACGAGACTCGGAATCTAATTTTAAACTTACAATATAAATAACAATAGTGTCCCAAGTACTTACATCTATTGACAAATTTTTAAGTGCAAACATACATTCGTTAGTAGTATCTAATATTTCGCGTAACGCTGTAGCTGACTCAGTTGTTACAGTTTTTTGATTCATAAATTTCTTTAAGATACAATTGGCAAGATACTTTTTGTTGCTGTACCGATCTTCAAGCTGTTTCCAACATAAATTATAATTTTCTGCAGTTATTGGTATGTGTCGCAAGAACTGTTCCGCTTCTCCAGTGAGTTGACATTTTAAATAATGTAAACGTTGAACGTCATCCAATGTAGGGTTACTATGTACCAGTGACAAAAACAGGTCTCGAAAGCTCGTCCATTCTGCATATTTCCCGGAGAAATGTGGAATAGTAATCTTTGGTAATTTAAAACCTTGTTGATTCGAATCTGAAGCTGTGGTGCTGCCATCTGGCGCATGATGTACAGTGGTTGATTTAACTAAATTAGCTCGAGCTTCCCGCAACTCATACTTATAATCGATGTATTGTTCTTCGCAATTGCCATATGTATCAGCCTTGACATAAGTAGTAGCATTCAATTTATCACTTTCCGAAACTTGTATAATTTGTGTGTGAGTTTGCAAAAACTGAGACCAAAGTTCTTCAAGCGCATCTAATCTTGTCGATAAATACGCATCATTCGCTAAACGTTCTTTAGGCGATTTCTTAAAATTAGATCTCGCTTTTGTAATTCGATCATATATATTGTTTTGCACTTTAATATAAGATTCCATCTTTCAAATACAAAAACTAACAAACAAAATGAATACACAAACACATTAAACAAAATGAATATACAAAAAACTTTATAAAAATTTATAGGTTAAATATTTGAAATACGTAATCCTATAAATTAATTTATACATAACTTGATATTAATTATTAACTATAGGAAATCCGACAAAGATTTAAATACAATATTCATAAACTGATACGCATTCACAGATTATAATAAGTAGGTTATTACTTATCTATAATTGTTTTAAGTTTCAGCTAAACACGTAACCTTGACCTATTTAACACGTCAATCTTTTAAAGTACAAATCAATTCATTTTGTAATAGCAATTAGCAAGTTTTATATACGATTTACTTAAAGTCCCAATATATTAAAGTCCAATTATGTATTATGATATCTCGAATGTACTCACGGTTTGTCCACTTATTTACTCACTCACAGCACTTATACACAAAATAACCTCCAGATGCAGATGTGAAGACGCGATGATAGAACACCCAACTCGATGTTACGCTGACCGTTATAGTTGTATGTACGTACTATTAGACTATTAGTCGTAAATCGTAATCCACCAATAATAATTTCATCGATATTGTCGTAACTCCAAAGCCAGTATTCTCCAGTATCGTTATATATTATATATTATATCTTATATCCGGCAATCGTAAGGACCATGAACAGAAACTCCCTTTTTATGTATCGCTTTCAATTTAATTCCTTCCAACAAAACGTTAAGATGACACAAGTGATAATGAGTAATGACAATGCAAATTGCAATTCGTGTGAACAATAAAAATATAACATAAAGTGACGGTAGGTCGAAAACAAACGTCGTAAACACTGAGTATGATTAATTTTATCTTAGTCCTTATTAGTTATTACTCTAATAAAGTTGACTCGTAATTTCGATCGAACAATAGGAATTCTATTGCGCTATTACATGAAACATTTTGTTACATAATTGTATCAGCTAATAATCTATTTTACATAATTTACGTTCAATAGGAAACAGCTTTCCATCATTCCATTGGTTATCAATGAAAACTATGTCAGCGTATAAAGTGTTGATGTTTGATGTTATCAGCTAATTTATTGAATATTTTACACTATATCCAATTGATCTGAACTTTCACCTTTAAAATACGTTATCGGTACTATTTATTAGTTTACATTTTTGTTAGAGTATAATTAAATTCATTGATATGCAGGAAGCGATAAGTGTTAGAAATATTCGTAGCATTCTGTAGCGATCAGATATTGCTTCTAATGAATATAAATATATATTTTTTTCATATTATACGAGATAAATAAATATAAATAAGTGGATATCATTTAAGAAATCATTGGTTAAGTTTCTCTAAACCCAGAAAGTAAAAATGTTGAAATGTTTTGTATTCAATCATGATAGGTTCTAAACAGTTTCAAGATGGTGTCAAGTAACCGACAATTTCAGCTACCTATAAAAAATGGAAGCAACTGCGAAAACATTGAGAAAATAATTTAATAGGTTTTATTTTTAACATATACGTAACATACGACATTGAAGCGTTCTTTTAGCACGTTGTTTTAGTATAATTATCAATTATATAAAACTCACCACATTTACGCACATTCTGGTACTTTAAAAATGAGTCTTTATTTAAGAACATAAAGATAATTTAATGAAGGAAATGCTTTTATAATTCAAAAAAGGACAATCGCAGGCAATAATATCACAGCAATATGATCATTTGTATGACAAACGTGCCGGCTCATTATTTCATTGTCTCGATTGACGCTCGATTGTGTGGAGTGTGAAGCTCGGGGGTCGGGACTTTGATGATCAGCCATGCTTGCGGCGTGATTGACAGTGTTTTTTTTAAGATGGCATTTATGTAGAGAGTGGTACAAAGCTGATATATGTATAACTATATTTATTTATTTATTTACTATACTATAGTCTAGATACTGTGCTTTTAAAAATTAATATGACTATTGTTTTATATAGGCACGCACCGGTGTGAAGATGTATTGTTTTTATGTGTTTCAGCAATGTTATGTAATTTGTGTAATGTTTTTTTTTGAATTATTTAATTCAGAAAAATTAAAAAAATAGACATCAACACTAATTGTTTTATTTTTGAAGTGTCTGAGGACCGTCTTTTTTATCATCCCGCAGGTTATGTAAAAATACATGATAAATTAAGAAATTGTCCAATAATCACATGCAACAATGGAAAAATTTGGACCATTCAGGTTCATACAATATTTACAGACTAATCTTAATCTTAATACTACATATTATAAAGGCGAAAGTTTGTATGGATGTATGGATGTATGGATGTATGGATGTATGGATGTATGGATGCATGGATGTTTGTTACTCTTTCACGTAAAAACTACTGAACCGATTACAATGAAATTTAGCACACATATAGAGGGTAACTTGGATTAACACATAGGATAGGTTTTATCCCGGAAATCCCACGGGAACGGGAACTATGCGGGTTTTCCTTTGAAAATGCGGGCGAAGCCGCGGGCGGAAATCTAGTTAATACATAAAGTACGAAATGTATGAACCCCCATACAATACTATGTTGTTATAAGCATCACGTAAAGACAATGGCCTCCCAAGCGACGCAGATACGTATCGCGCCGTGTGTGGCCGGGGCGTGAGACTAGTCTTGTAAGGAATATCATTTTGATAGTTATCAGTTATCACCTTCTTTATATCATTATGTGTAAGTGTGATTTTGATTCGGAGTTTTATACTGTGCTAAATTATCATAAAAGCTTATATTTTACAAGTTTACTGTATATTTTTACTCAAAGGTAGATTGCTGCTTACTATTCCGTCTTTGCTTTTGTTAATTCTAATACTAAAATATCTTAGTAGAAAAGCTTAGTTTATACTATGCTTTCCTGTTGGTAAGGATATTTTTTACCCAGGTAGGTACCTACTACGCGAGTGACGCTGCGGCTTCCAGCTACTAACATTTAAACAAATTATTTGTTCAACAAACATGATTTCCATGGACCACTCAGTATAAAATATTACGTTCACACAAACGCTTCTCATTTCTCAAAACAACAAATACATACTCCGAATTTATAAGCACTTGATTCACCAATTACATTTCTTCATACATTCGACAAGAAACTTACCACCTTGATGCAAGAATGATTAGAATTCCATACATCAGCCGCTGCTGGTGGTCCTTCACATTGTCATTCACATCACAACAGGATGTTTGTCGGTCTGTACATACGTGATTAAACAAATACTAATAGTTAATGAATTGCTTTATGATCACGACGCCACGGGAATTATGGTTGGGGTTAATGTACTGAAATTACGATGGTAAGTGTGGGCTGTTTATGGCTTATTTGTGGGCATTTTTTTTTATTAGATAGGGGAAGTGTCTTTTAAAGAAAAAATCTAAATATTTAAAATCAATAATTAAATAAAACGAGTGACATGTTCAACTATTTTAAGAAAGTTGTGAATTTGTCTACGTTTGTTGAGTTGGCGAGTGGTATCTTTCAGGCGTCGTAGAATGAGAATGCCTAGTTTAATTTAGGCAATGCATTCGATATCTTCTCTTCAATATGATTGATATACATACATAGTTAGATATGTTTTCTACAAGAGTAACCTCACACTGCTATAACAAAAGTTGACATCACAATTACACAGGGACTCAAAGCCTTACTCGTCAAATCTAAAAAGCAGTTAAGGTAAATTGGTCTATTTAATCCCGTACCGACCACGATTACATTGAACAAACTTTCCTAACTTGATAATCAAACAGTTAGGATTCGGGGCGGGCGATGGGGCCCTATAATCGTGTAGGGGCCTCGTTTGGCTGACGTTTCGTGAATTTTTACTGCCGGTCAATGTGACCCGGCGATTGACGGGTTTATTGCGTCCGACATTGTCGTTGATTCCATTTGCTTTGCGACGAGCGGTGAATATTTTTGTGACTGTTTTGTTTTGTCTATGTTTGCCCGTCACGGTCGTGGTACTGTACTAATAGGTTATCCGTTATCCTGTTAAGTTTGGCGCAAGGTTTAATTCCATCAATTCCATTAAGAGGATCAAAATTAAAACATACGAAACAAACCTTAGACGCATTTTTTATTTCTACAGCTGTTATTTTCATGATAAATTTTAGACTACAGGCCCATGTTGAAAAAATTATGGGTCATTTGAACCACCAGGTGAGGTTTGAGCATAAAATCTTATTATTTTATGCTCATAGATCGTTCTAGATAGGTCACCTGGTGGTTCAAATGACCCATAATTTTTTCAACATGGGCCTGTAGTCTATTTGTACATATTATCACGATTCATCTGGAATATAAAATCAAACCGATCGCGATGTCCGAACGAACTAAAACTTATAATTAAGTATGTTATATAATAATCATTTTCTACAATTATTAAACACTACATTTTCTTGCAATATCATTCACAATCAAGTAAATACATTTACTACCATTAAACACATTTATAAATGTCCTGTAATTAACACGGTACAGTTAGAAGTTATAAAGATAGCATATCTAGACATCAATTGACAATTTCCAATTATAGATCTACACGCAATAACAAGTAAAGTGTGTAAGGTCAGCCGAGATCAGGGGTATAAATTAACATGAATATTATCATAAATTAGTCGTTACATTCATCGCTTGTAGTTGATAACTTATCATCGACAATATTTCTTTGATAAGAGGTGACATAGCTGATAATATATTGCCTGTTAGTTAACAGGTCGGTTGAGCTGATTACTTTATTTTTTTGTTAGTTTTACCAGCTTTATATTGTCTTTGATTATATTATCGATCTATGGAAAATTTTATTATTGTTTTTAAACAACTTTCATTGGCTACCTATTTATTCGTTTTTAATTAAAGCTCTACTTCCGCTCTTACTAAGAAGTATTAACTGAAACAAAAGTAAAGTTCTGGATTGTTATGTATTAAGTTTATATTATAAGTATTTCAAATTAAAGAGACCGAAAGTTAAATTAATGCTATTCTTCGCGAATATCAAATAAAATATTCATTCAATTTAAATCGTAAAGAAGGCTCGAAGTGATTTACAATGGTTGTTTAACTTATCGTTGCATGTAAAGGCGCACCGACTCAAGTGGTTTATTAATGACTGTCCGACCCAACTCGGTTTCGACTTAATGCGAAAGCCATTTGTAATTTCGTCTCATTTTGTAGCACTCAATAATTTTCCGGGATCCCATTTATTGCGCACGATTAAAGGGTTATTTTGATGGTTTGACAGTTTATTGAAGCATAGGTTATTTTATGTATAGAGTAAATCGGTAAAAAGTCAGAAGATGAAGATATTTAAATAAGTATTTTTATATGTTCTTCTCATGTCTCGTGGTTTGTTATGTACTTAGATAAATATTTCAGAGTATTATATATTTATTTTAACAAAAAATATTTATGCATTTATTAATTATTGTACTGTAGTGTTAAAAAAATCACAGACGTAGACGCATACTATGAACTCTAATTTTCATTCTTTTGAAAGCCAGACAAACACTATCTAAAATGGATATTTCCAAAGGGGACAAAGGGTGAATCGGATCGCCAAATAGCAAAATTTGGTTAAAAGATTTAAGCACCGGGCCTCGCAGACGGCCAGACATCGAGGAAAAACGAAATTTAACTTAAAGCCAATTATTTGTGAGTCTGGTGCGGAGCTGATCAAATCCGAGTCATTAAATCTGGCGGCTCGGATTTTACTGGAAATAGTTTTGCTATTTTGCACAGTTGATTTACTATATACTAGATTTCCGCCCGCGGCTTCGCACGCGTTTGCAAAGGAAAACCCGCATAGTTCCCGTTCCCGTGGGATTTCCGGGATAAAAACTATCCTATGTGTTAATCCAAGTTACCCTCTATATGTGTGCTAAATTTCATTGTAATCGGTTCAGTAGTTTTTACGTGAAAGAGTAACAAACATCCATACATCCATACATCCATACATCCATACATCCTTACAAACTTTCGCCTTTATAATATTTATTAGATTATCTCAGAATACATATATAAATTGACATAGAAGCGGTATATGCGAACAAACTTAAAGCCGTTCCAAGTTAGATAAAGATAGAATATACATTTAAACTATTAGCCGAAAGGAGTTAGCAACGTAACCAAGCCAATTTAGCCGACTTCAGACGGAACGTGTTTACGCGTATGCCGCTTGTACCTCAGGTTGTATAATGTATATGTATTCTAGGTTCTAGTCACCCCACGATATATTATCGTGTCGTGGCGTGTAAAAACATCGTGCAGGCCTCGTTATAGAACAAGACGGACAGCATGTAATCACACGTCAGTAGGCTGTAATTTGCAGCACTTTACGATCCTCTCAATCAAGAAAACGTATGCTTTTTGTTGCGAGGTAATTAATGTTCTCATAACTTCCACTTTTTATTTTTTTACAATTATGGATAGAATAGAGTTTTAACTGATTGTTTTTATGAATAAACTAGCGGTCCGCCCCGGCTTCGCCCGTGGTACATATTTCGCAATAAAAGTTAGCCTATGTTCTTTCTCAGGGTCTAAAGATTATCTGTGCCAAATTTCATCAAAATCGGTCCAGTAGTTTATGCATGAAAACTGAAAACCATACATACATACAAACCTTTCCTCTTTATAATATTAGTATAGATGAAACATTATTTTAGTTTGGTTTATATTAAGTTACTAATGCAGGAATCTTAGAACTTTACATGGTATGAATAGTGATGATGTCCTCGTCTATCCAATGAGTTATTACCGTGAAATATGTAAAACATATGCTAAGAAATAATAGTTTAAAAAAACTAAAAAACACGCTTTTTATAGAAAACCGAACTAAAAAATAGAAAATTTTATCAAATTAGTGTATTGTCATCGGTCCTCAATAAATCTAATATAAAGCGTGTAAAAATACTAACGTTTCTATAGATTTTTTTGCGAAAATTGAAATTATTCTAAAAAAGTGGGCAATGTTGGCATATTTCACGGTAGGTACTACTTTTAAATTAACATTGAAACGATAACCAAATTATATGCACAGTCATTTTCTTAGCTATAGCCTATATTAATTATTCTAACACAAAACAATGCGAAGTGTAAGTTTATACAAAGTCCTTTGAACTTGAAATCTATCATCAAGAATAAAAAGTACAAAACTTCTTTTAATAACAATACTTAATATCTCAACATCCAAAAGTATCCAGACTTGAAATATTAAAATGGAAAAAAGCGTAGACGCGATATCATAAACATTACAGAAATAATTAAAGTCCCATCTGAAGATAGCTCTCACAACAAAGATCTAATCTCGGCGAATCCACTTTATATATTTTTAATTTCTAAAACCGAGATGCGAGTGACGGCCTTTCTTCGTCTGCAAATAAATTTTTCAAAAGAGTTTTTAATCAGCCGTAAAGCGATTTGTAAATTAAACAGGGGCCGTGTTATGAAGAAATATGGCGCGATGTAGAAACTTGTGTCCATTGTTTTTGGGAAATTCGATTTATATTTAAGGATTTTTTTTGTTTGTGACGCCGCACTGTGTATGTCCTTATTTTATTTATAGTATATTTACTATGGTGATGGTGGTGGATGGTACGGTGATATGAAATGATTGTTAACTAAGGTAATTTTATGAGTAGGTAGGTATCTGTATGTAAAAAAATTGTTAAATATTTATAAAGAATGATTTCAGGAATGTATTTAATTGTTTTTATTTCTGTCCTCTTGGACATGCTGCTGATTCTAAAATAGCAAATAAATAAGACTAATAGAAAGACAAGAACTGATAGATAATTCTAAGCCCCAAAAATCGTATCGCCCCCAACAATGGAAACGCACTAACAAGAAATATAGCAGGAAAGGATCTCCGCAAAAAGCTCGCAAATTTCGTCATCAATTATCATTATTAGGGAGAGAGCGACGACGGCGAGTAATTGAGTTTTATAAATGGCTGCCGCGACGGCTGTCATAAATACCGTGTGACGTGACGTGCGCCGCACGACCGTGGAAATGGACGGCTGCTAACAAACTTTGGAGACTTGTCGATCGCTTTGTTTGAGTATTGGAAAATATAATATGATTTAATTACCTTTATGTCTATGAATTTACTTTTCATTATTGAATGAAATTTGCAATTCTTTCTAAATAACCACTTTTTTATTATTTGTTGGTCTGTTCTATTTTTAGTTTGTCACTCAGGGCTTGTAAATAACATCTATTATACTTAAATAAAGAATTACGTCTGACACTAAACACTCGATGGAAAAACTTAAATACCTGCCTATTTTCAGAAAGATCATGTCTTTAAAATATATTAACCTATGCGTTATGTATGATTGTCTGTCACACGATATTTTTATCATCTTTAATAATACTTTCTACCAGTGTTTACGTGAATCAACATTGCAAAAAATAATTAAAATTTTAAATGCGGGTATTAACAGACATCTTCATTAGGAGCAATAAAATAAACGTTTATGCTGTTACTTTTTATAACTTTGACAGTAAATTTTATTGTCATGGTAGGACCTTATAAAATGTATGGTTAAAGAAACAAGGAGTATAAACAGTAATAAATATTAATACGCTATAAATAATAAATAAAAGAACTAGCTTTCTATTTGCGGATTCGTTCGTTTTTAATATCATGCGGCATACGTAATATTTCCAAACAAGCTTTTGGCTCCACAGCTTTTCATTTTTATATCAAAAAGAAGTCTGCAGTTGGAACCTCTTTCTATCTTGTTTTTATAAGTTCAACTTAATCATTCTAAGCAGATCGAGCGTGGCTTCTAAAACTCCACAGTGCCAGGACAATGTTAAAAATATTAAAAAAATATTAAAATAATAACAAAATTAGGCAGGTTTTTTTTATTAGAAATTGCATAAAATGTTATAAAAATATCAAAACATAGACTGTTATAAGAAGATAAAGGCTAAAATAACTGCTATTAATTTCCAAATAGCGTTACAAGAGTCTATAATCTCAAAAGCTCCTATCCTGGAGATACATTAAAACAAATGTATATTTTTTATTACAATTGATGCATTTAACATTACACATGAATAATTTATTATAAAGTTTACAAATTACAAATGTCATGACATAAAAATTAATAAATAATTCAAGTGTTTGCACATGGCGGTTTTTGTGGACGCATCATGCGAATGTTCATGTTTAACAGTAGTAATAACATCTTAACTAGGTAATGTATACTAAATCTATATAAAAAGTATCTATTTAAAATGTTGACTACGACTTTGTAACATAATTTTTAATTATTCATAAATTAATGAACATTTTAATTAAATTACCGGGTCATTTTCACGTTAAAACATTACGTTTTAACAAACCTTTTTGAACGCAGTCAGCAATTAAAATATTTATTCGTAGTAAAGACCAAAACCTTTTTTTCCGAATTAATGCGAGCAATTAATCTCTGTTTATTCATTCTGAGTGCCGGCTGTTAATTCGTTAGCAGATGAAAAGTTAAGCTATTAGTGACATATCACACTAGCGGATTGCGAGCGGTTTCAAAGCGGAGCGGGTGCGCAACGAATACGTTGCGGGCGCGCAACGAACACGCCGCGGTTGCGCAGCGAATTCGTTTCGGACGCGTGGCAGATGCGCAACGTTTACGTCGCAGTCATGTACACTCATTAACAAAATGGAATCCGTGCTGGTTGTTACTTAAAACTTGTGATAGTATAATGATTATGAGATCATTATTTTTTACGAGTTTCATAACATGTTAATGTTTAGGGTATTTTTTTATCCATTAAATCTTGGTCGAAATGCAATCAGATAACTTAATTGCTCATAAAGAAAGTTCATTAGTGAAATAAATGTTAAAGCTCCTTAACTAAAACAGGTCTATCTTATTATTAGGTAAATAGGTAGCAGTGAGTAGAAAATTTTATCAAGCAACCAGCAACTCACTAGTCCTAGTAATTCAATTTTATAGCACCTTTTTTAACAACTCCAGTTGTTACTATTACATCTTTAGTTAAGTAAGTGCATTTCCACAGTACGGTTAAAAAATTGAGTGCTACAGAAACGATGGAAATATTGAATGGAAGTTAGGCAAGGCGGAAGAGCTGGCTTTTGTGCGAGAGTATACAAAATGGCGTCGACGCTTCTATTCGCAGCGAAATCGTTGCGCGTCCGCGACGTGTTCGCTGCGCATCCGCGGCGTGTTCGTTGCGCGCCCGCAACGTATTCGTTGCGCACCCGCTCCGCTTTGAAACCGCTCGCAATCCGCTAGTGTGATATGTCACTTAAGGGGATACTTTTTTTCCAAAAGCACTCTTAATCTTGCAGTCTGACAAATTGAAAGTTGGTAATAAATTCGTGAAACGCCTACTGTTTTTCATTGTTATTTTTTGTATGTAATTAGCATTTTTGTGCTCGTTTATTTGATTGATGAAAGACATGATGTTTGTTGCTTTTACTATTCTAGCAGATATGACAATTGATAGGTTAATTTAACATTTATGATCAAGAAATTCAAACTCTACCAATCTCTACCTTTAAGAAGCGCTTTTGAAAATACTGTGTATAAAGAATATACCTACCTAATAACGATCTAGAAATTTCTTTTAGTAAAATTGAACACATTTTTATTGTTTAATTGATTAGATGCCAAATAAATTCGTTCATCGTTCTTTAAATACAGAGACAGATTATAAATCATTATGATAAATACAATTTATATTTTCAATCAGACAAGACTGCATAACTTTTAAACACCACAAACGCGTCAGCCAAAGGCGATAATTTATTTTATTAGATCTTAAACTGTTATTTATTACTCAACTGTTTATTTTGGGATTAGATAATGAATGGATTTATTAATAAATAAAGTTGTTACGTAGGTTTGTTGCCGGCGAATTTATTTATAATTAGTGCATGTTTGTAAATGTTTTGTAAGCACGGGGAGCCGGGTTATTTAGTGATATGTTTTGTTTTAACATTATAGTAACGTCGATGGATTGAAGAGATTTATTGAATTTATATTTTGAATCTTGTTATGTGTACCTATTTAATTTTAAATAAATAGATAAATCTGAATTGGCATTATTTAATAGAGAAAAATCTGCCTTTTTCCGTGGTACCGCAAATTAAAGGTGTGTGTCCTATTTTTATATATTTAGGAACCGGTTTTTATAGTCTAAACTTAACACATTTTTTTCACAACTGGGTCGTTTTTCCTGTAATAGATAGATAGCTACTTACTGTTTATTAATTGCTTAAATGCTACCATTACAATTGTAGAGACCTTTCAATGCAAAGAAGAGCAGTCGTAAATATTAATTTACTTATAAAATTATCATCAACACATAAACTACATCACGTACAATCACTTATTCAAAAGTAAACTTTCGATTCAGGCTTCAATTTATAGTCTAGCTTTATTCGAAGCTAAAATTGGTCAGCGACAGCTTATTTATTCTGTTGAAATATACATTGGTTAGTGATGAAATCAAGCGTAATATTTTATTTTAATTAATTGTACAAATGTAAGGCATATGGACAATTTTAGTTTAATAAAAATAAGAAGAAATTTAACATTTTTTTTATGTTAAGTAGGAGTTCATCAGTCGCAAATCAAGTATGAATTCAGAAAACTAATGGATAGTAACATGGTGTATCAATTGCACTTGACCAATGATTCTCTAGGAAGGTTTTAGTAAATAATTTGCTAAAGTTTAGACAACGCAGGTGAAGCCGCACGCGTTTAGCTAGTTGATAAATATAAAAATAAATTAAGTATACAAACAAATTCAAGCAAAGAACCTACACTTTCCTGAAAAACCAACTTCCACCTTAAAGCCGGCAATACGATCGCAGTGTTCCCAACGTTGTGATCGTCATGGGCGGCGTCTATCACCTACCACCAAGCCCTGCCCTATTGTTAGGGTTACTATAAAATAAAAATAAAATAATTCTAGGCACAAGGATTTAAATTGTACTTTATCCGAACAATGCATTATTTCACCATCAACCACCAAGCGATTAACAGTCATTGAGCAATTCGTCGAAAGTTACAGGAACACGTATGCCAGCCATTACCAGTGTCTTGCCTATAAACATGGCGATAATTCACAAATTAACTTGCAGCCACATGTTCCCGTGCACGGCCAATAAGACCTACATTCAAATAGATCATTAGCCAAGTTGCGATATATTGGCCCTTTATATGCGGGGACTGTTCGGTGCTTTATATAAACGACTTCTTGTGATACGGGTGGTACGGGTGTGAAGGATGGTAGACTTGTGTGTGGCAATGAAGCTTTCTAGGAGTAATTCTTGTATGGCCGTAGATAGATAGATAGATAATTCTTTATTGCACACACACAAGATTTACATAAAACACAGAAAAAGACAAATAGAGACAAGTATGTACAAATGGCGGCCTTATCGCTAGGCAGCGATCTCTTCCAGACTACCATTAATTTGAACAGGGAAACACATTTAAAAGAGGTGGGTGAGCAAAAATTATTGCGTTGGGAAAAATAAATTGTATTACGAATACTTATAGCATGAATTATATAGAATAAGAATATAATAAATCAGATAATACATATACCTAAAATAAATAAACAATTATGAATAACTTAAGTAATACAGCGTAATAGGAGAAAAGAAAAAGGACAAAAGCAATGAAATGGAAGAAGGATCAAGGAAGTGATAGATAGCCGTAGTGTTTTGTGGTTCTGAATTTGAGTATACACTAGGTATACAGGATGCTATGATGAATTTATGATTTACTTGTTGTAATATTGGCAATCTATATTTATTATTGAATTTATTACACACATTTTCGCCTTTGTTTCATAAATCGCCTTTTTAATCATACAGCAAATAATATTTATGTATGTGACTGTGTATGCTACAATACAGAAAGGACTATCAGTATCAACCACGTAGCGCATTAGTGCTTACATGCTACGTTGACTCTTTTAATCTAATATTATAAAACTGAAGAGTTCGTTTGTTTGAAAGCGCTAATCTCAGGAACTGCTGGTTCGATTAGAAAAAAATATTTCGGTGTTAGATAGCCCATTTATCGAGGAAGGATATAGGCTATATTATATCATCACGCTAAGACCAATAGGAGCGGAGCCACGAGGGTGAAACCGCGGGGCGATGCTAGTAGTAGCATAAGTTCACTATCCTTAAAGCCCGTGTGTTTGAACTTTGAAGCGACTGTCAGAGCGCAAATCACTGCGTGACATGTGTGCATACGAGCGTTACGTAGTGGGAACGGAAAATATAATAAACACAAGGCTTCCCACACTAGCTGTGTGACGTCACGGTTTGGGATAATTCGATGGCACTGCGATGTTATTATATGGATGGTTTATATAATGTATTTGTCACATTAGAAGGATATTGTGATGCTGATTTATATAGTCATGGTAAGTATTGAAAAAAGGACGAATTTTAATGTTATGAATGTGAATTACCACTTGGTATAATTATAATCGGCTGAGGGTGTACATACCTACCAAGATTAAGGGAATGTCACGTAAAAACCAGTGAACTTTGCAATGAATGTATTTGGAAGTATAATAAGCACTTGATAAGCACACATACGTTGAAATAACATAAAATACAATCTACATATTAGGTATGTAGTTCAGAGGATCGTGCAATGTAAATAAAAAATATTTTCAGAATTGTCGATGTTCTATTAAAATGCGAAGCACGTAAGAGATTTGTTTTGCACTATAGCATTGAAAGAATTAAGTCCAATATAAATGACTGGCTGTCGATTGATTGTAGTTAATGCAATATTTTTATGCACCAAGCGTTTTATTTTATTGTCGCATTTACATTAAATAAAGTTTAATGCTTGATTGATATTTGTTTCCTGCTCTGCATTAAGTGATCTTTATTGCGTTTTATTGTACTTTTCCATATTATATCAAGTCAGGAGTATTTATTTTGTGATCATTATTGCAATACATATTATTATTGTTGTTAATGCCACAATAATAATATTGCCTATAGTATAATTAAGAAGTGGATTGGGTTAATATTTAAGTTTTTAAATTCATTTCTTCATAAATTAAATACATAGGTAAGGTGACACTACATTTTAAGACGAATAATGAACCGGTCGCGGTGGTCGAGTCTACTGTTACAAAAATCACCAACCAGCTACCCAAAAAATAAACAGAATCTCCGATAGTTAATTAACCGCGTATAACAGTTATAAATGTTCCCGCAAAACAAACACAACACTAAATCTATTTCGTCTAAACATCGTATAATCTATACTCGATCTAAGCCCGGCTAGTGATGTGCGATTGGCGTTAAAAATAATCTCGATAAATCGACTGCGAGATCAAAACGTGAACAAATCGGTTGAACTGAACATTGTGATGTGCGAAACTTGGATGTGGTATATAGTGCATATAAATAAAGAACAATTATTTGTTTGATGATTATTTAATATTTTTAACAGGTTAAAAGAAAGAGAGCTTTATAATGATTGAATTTATGAATTTATGATCATAATATTATGCTTGAAGTGGATATTTGTGAATTACTTCTGCTTAAAACTCACATGTTATTTAAATTTTTAATAACTTTGCGGTATTTGTAATTAATTATATCTAATTAATTGTGCCAACTTCAAATGGATTCAATTGAAATAAAAAATACCTTTAAACGTTACTTAGTAAACGAAAATGGACCACAATTTACCATTCATCAAACACACACACAATTTCAAATTTCAGCTTCCAACAGAGTTCATCTTAGGTATTCAAGTGTTAACAATAGAATAAACACAACACACAATTTATTGGCTCCACGTTGCACCGTGATTTACTCAGGGCTCGTCGCGGGAAGGCGGGAGGGGGGGTACTCGACTAATAAAAAACACCCCGACACCCTCCTGACTGATGCGACAATTAATTTAATCCCATTTCTCTACGTCTTTCAACTAGCAGGGCTGCAGGATGAAAAATTTCAGGTCGTTCTTGTATTGTGATTGTGACTAGGGAAAGTTATTTGGAATGAAATTAGTTATTGGAAAAACACATTTTGACGCTATGTAGGTAGATAGGTGGTTTCAATTCAGGAAATATACCAGTCTTCGTGTAATATTGATTTATTTAATGTAAAGGTAATTTGGGAGATTATTAAGAGCAATTATTTTAGCAGGTGACAAAGCTATTGTTGTTTTTCAAATCTTTATGAATATTTAATTTGTAATTTATGCAATTTTCCATTTTACTCACTAGAATAGTTAAATGTTTCACTAGTAGTGAAATACGAACAAATAAAAAACACAAGTTTAAATTAATATCGAAATATTCCCAAAACAAAACGTTTCGGCAGCCCTGTGACGTTTGAGAAGCAGACATCAGCGCGGCAGGCGGCTATTAAACAAGACTAATTGAGCGATAAATTTCAGACGAGGACGGTAAAAACGAGAGAAAAATCCTAGATGAAGGAATATTGAAAGCGGACGCAAATTGATTACTGTCAATTAGAAACGACTCGAGTGCGTCGGGGCCAGATGCTGACACTTGATTTGTTTAACTCGGATTAGGGTGAGTGTGGGGAAGCTTGCAGGATGTAAGATGACGGGACCACAGAATTCAATATTTAAATTGTAATACAGACTAGCAGCATAGTATAAAGTATTCTGCTAGCAAGGAATTCATCGCTCGCGTAAAAAAAAAGCGTGTGTGCCGAATACACGTGTCAGAAGTGAAACTTCTTTGCGAAGATTCAAAGATACCAAAATCGTCTTAATCTATGATTTAAGGGTTAATTTTACGCTCAACGCGACTAAAGAAGTTTCACTTCAAAAATACAGTCGTATACCTTTGAGAACACAGCATTTTAGTAAACAATACAGCCCTGTTGAGATCTGATAGTGGGCAGTGGTATAGAAAGGTGTTAACAGTCCATAATTACATATTGGCCAGATAAGGAAAGCGGAAATCTTTCACTTTTAGTTGCGCTGTATGCATCCGCATTTATTAATAGTTTGTGAACGTTTAAAGGCATTGAGAAATAAGGCAATACACTAGTCATAACTTATCCTGAATTATTGACAAGCCTTATAGAATAGGAGCTGTTTCTAGTTCTAGTATTTTAATAACATTGAATATATAGTCCGGGATACATCGCCCATTTTTGCAAGTGATTACTATCAAGCTAATTTTTCGTGAGTAGCTTTATTTTGATGAGATGCCCTATCATTTCATGTACAAAACTCTCGATTGTGGTAGCTACCAGAGGAAACAAGGATAAAATATTTTGATTTGATGGTTCTCAAATATTAATTACTAACTGAATGTTTTTTTTTGTTCAATCTCAAGATAATTATCTAAATTATTCGAAAAAATATTTGTCCTACAAAATCTATGGTTTGATCAAAGAGTCCCCCTTTCCAATGTGTATCGATAACGAAGTCATCATAAATGATTACTAACCAGCTGATTTTTTTATTTTCACTTATTTAATACTTATATAATTCAACAGACATATTGTCCTACAAATTGCGTAATAAATATTTGAGAACCGTCAAATCAAAAATTTTTATCCTTGTTACCTCTGTAAGCTACCACAATCGAGAGTTTTGTACATGAAATGATAGGGCATCTCATCAAAATAAAGCTACTCACGAAAAATTAGCTTGATAGTAATCACTTGCAAAAATGGGCGATGTATCCCGGACTAATAGTTGATAGTTCTTACAAAATAATGATTTAATTTATTAAAGTCCTTGTAAAGAGAAAATCATTAAGGTCTTCGTGGTACTGTTTTTTCCGGATTATTATCAAAATAATATAATAATAAATAAGTTTATTTATTTTATTTATTTAAAAAAAAATGTTATAGTTTTTAATAAATCCCGATCCTTGTTTTATTTAATCTCTGACTTTATTTACGTCTTCCTTCCTCATTTATGTGCCTAATTATGATCTCTGTAATGAAAATAAATTAAAAGTACTATAAAAATATTATTATACATAATTAAATATCGATAAATAATAAATGTGTAGTTTTTTTTACTTAGAATTATCTGAAATCATATTATATTCACTGATTCAAGACATAAAGTAAAGGAACCTCCTATTAAATTTATATTTATTAGATTTCTACTATCTATTCTCACCTTCAAATTCATAAGCTCAATTTTAATATTAAAATCATTAAATCCCCGAACCAAAATATAAGCCCTACAATAAAAACGTCATATTTTCATAATGAATATATCCCAGAGTATTGTCAAAGTAACCATAAATTCGAATTAATTCTAGATCATCTGTTTTTATGAGCGCATTATTCACATTGTATGAAACGGAACAAAAGCTGGTCTTTTTGTATACATGACTGATTGTACATTCATACGGACAAAGCGAGTATAAACATTCTACAATAAAGACCCTGTACTTTTTATCGAGCGCTATTCCTTTCCGATGTACATCACTAGTTTGGTATAGGACTTTCGAGCGTCAACTTAAAGTAACAGCAATGGATTGTGTTACAAGGTTGTGGTTTTAAAGTCGCACAGTGGAGCACTGTCGACGCGTCCGGGAGTCATGTCGATTAATAACATTTACAAGATGAAAGCCGTCGGGATGTTAGTCGCGGTGCGCTCCAGAAATAAAAAGGAGCTTTATTTGATATCTCAGCTGGGGAAACCTCGGGTGACGATGATTTTATATGGATGCACTTCTTAGTCTAATTGTGTATGTATTGGAAAATATAGTCTGTCCTTTAGTGATAGTGTTTGTTAATGTAAATTGTAATAGACTTAAGTGTATAATAATTAAGCTATATTCATTCTGGTTTAAAAAGAGTTTTACGATCGAATACATAAATAATTTTATGGAAACTAAAATAGTTTTTTCACCATACAAAAATAATGTATACCCATGAAATCTTTAAGCAACTATTTTATCAAACTTCTAAGTTTACATAAATAAAAAACACATTTATTTAAAAATAATATTAAAATTTAACTATTTGTCAGTACAAATCATAGTCACACTACAACAGCGCATGAAATATACTGTGTGCAACTAATAGGTGGGCCGGGCGTTAAGGAGGACATAAATTAGTCGATGTTGTGACGCCGCTCGCCGACCATCTGTTTGTCGATATGTCACGCCACAACACTATGGAACTGTATGGAGCTGTTAAAATTGTGGTGCATGTTTTGTATGGAGCTGTTAATATGTTGTGTGGTGAATGGTTTTTACGAGTTAATTTTTATTTATTTTTAATATTGCAAATGATATTTAATATTTAATGGTAATAGGTAGGATATTTGGAACATAATGTGAGTCTATATGATATTCTTAAAATTAGGTATCTTCAATCATTCAATATTTACAAATAAGAATAATGTGGAATTACATAAATTATTTTACATGTACCAGAAGGTTTATTTTCATAATAACATTAATTAATTAGTCAAATTATATGGATAGACATCATCTCTATATAATTCCAAGCATCAAAAGCGTATCGTTATTTTTGATCCAAAGCTCCCATGCGATGATAGTTTGCGACATTTGTGTGCCCCTACTCACAGTTTTTTCTCTCTTAATTGCCTCGAATATATCTTAATGCCTCAGCGGTTAATACCGCCTGTTTTGTGGGGCAAACACGATACGCTCAGTTTTCAATAATAGTCGCTCTGAGCCTGAAATATTGTTGGATGGTAGCTATAAAAATCTTATGTTAGATGCGAACGCGCCGGCAGTAATGAAAACTTGTGGACGCCGAAATGTGTTGTATTCGGACGGGAGAGGGACCGATTTAGCATGCAACGTTTTCGCCTTTTCCTGCCAGTCGTATTGTAGTTGTACCACAATAAATAAAGATTCCACGGCTAGGTTAATCGCGTCGACTCGCACAGCGACAATATGTTATTGTCACATAATTTAGGAATGGATTAATTCGATTGAGCACTTTATTACCGAGTTATTTCTGGGACTATTCTTTAGATTCTTATTTCTTGAGAAATTTTTATAAATTGCCCGGCGCGGCCTTCGTGATATATTTTCAATTTTATTATTCTCGTAAAATTTTCTCGAAAGTTAACATTTTTGTGTGATTTATACGAATGAAAACATTATGAGGTTTGATGAAATTTAAATTTGCGAAATGAAATTATTCTCTTTCATCTTTTATATTCACAGAGTTTAGTTTATATTTTATTTGTTGGATTTTTTATCGTTATGATTTTGTTTATGATATTATTTTGAGACTAGCTGTTGCCCGCGACTTCGTCCGCGATTCGGTCGTTTTTCGTCATTCGTCGTTTAAAAAAAATACGTGACACTTTATTTTTGAATGTTCTTAATTGTCTCTTATAAAATTTAACTACATTAAAATTGAATTCTCTGATAAGAAAATCTTAAAATCATCGAAAATCATAGACATCGAATATCTGAGGAAAACATGAATGAATGTGATTTAAATTCTACATTTCTTAGTAATTAAAATAATAATCTAAATTAAATGTAGATTAACAGTTTGAGCGCGCCATTATAGAATATGTACCTAAGTAATAAATTACGTTAGTTTACATAGTAACTTTACTAAAAACACGATGACTTTCTTTCGCGCTCGGTACCACAAACTAAACATGTTTGTGGTACGTGGCCCGCGTCACTTTACCCCCCACGAGTTCCCCTCCGTTGCTATGCGAAAATACATTCGTCGCCCTACTGTAGGAAAAATTGTAATACTGCGGCCTGGGCGTTATAACACGCTCAGGGAATTCCTGAGTGCTGATAGACTTCCGTCTATCGGCATTTATACCAATTTTATATTAATATCACCATCTTGAGGAAAAGCTTCTAATGTCGATTTAAAACGCATATATACGGATTAACCTGATGAATTAACATGTTCTAAAATTGTGAAATGAGTTCAGTTTTAAATTCGAGAAATATTGATTTCTTGTATTCGATTATTCGTCGTAGTCGAATACAAAATATATTTAAAGAAACTTAGGTTGGCCTTCAGGCAAAAGGGATCCTATCAAATGATAAACTTGACCTTGTATCTTAAAAGTAAGAATGAAAGGAGCATCTAATAATTGTTGAGCACCAAAGGATCATTTAAAACGCAATACTATAAGAGCTAATATTGTCTAAGAACTGTTTAGATTGCACATGTTCCTCTAAAACTTAAAAGTAGTGATTTCAAAGGTTCCGGCGTATCTTCAAACGAAAGCCGACTCCTTACTCCACTTTAAAGCATTACAAAAAGAACATACTACGTTAATATCGCCTATACAGAAGATGATATGTAATCAATTGTGAGGTTATAAGCAAACCCACTTTTATATTATTTTGTCGGACCACACCACCGAATTTGTAGATTGATCTTCTATGTTTACCTCTAAGTCATTAAGACTATGTCGAAATCTGTCTGCAATAAGACGGGCCTCTCGCTATTCGTCCGTTTAAAGAGACCAATAGTTTCAATTCTTAATCTTTCATTAAACAAACTTATTAATCGTTCTTGTCTCAAATAATGGTAATATTCGCGTCCCTACTCTAGTCATTGCTTATGCTCATGTTCATCTTCGAGAGATCGAATAATATTATGGTGCACCCTATTATTTGTCAAACGGTCTTCATATTGAGTAAAAGTTTCAGAATTCTCGAGATAAAATATGACGATCGTGATCAGCTGTGAGACGTAATTCCCTCTCAGTGAGGGTTTCGGTCTCACGGGATAGTACAATATGCCATTTGCGATCAGCTGTGAGACGTTATATATACCCTCAGTGAAGGTTTCGGTCTCACAGGATAGTACATGCCGTTCGCGGTCAGCTGTGAGCCGCAATTCTCGTTGTGAAGCGGTTTCAGGTTCGGCATAACACATGTTGTTTTCGGTCAATAGTAAGCCTCTTATCTCTAACGATCCTTGAGAACTCTTATTTCTCATTTTCTTAACTTTGCTCGAATTTCGATATATAAAGATTTTTTAGGTGGCACTGATGCCCCCCCCAACGGTCCAGGCCTTGTCGCGGCGGAGGGGCTCAGTAGCTCAGAGTTATGGCCCTCTGAGTGAAGCGAAATTGGACCAGCGAGGGGCTGAACGGCTGGTTTAGAGTCGGGGAGATTCGACCGGCCCGACGGCCAGGGCTAGGTGTGGCCCAGCGGCCGCTGTGTGCGGCGTGGGATGGCGGCCAGAGGTCGTGGCTTGGCGGACCCCGTGTCCACTAGGCAAAGGTGGCGCTGAACGGCAGTTGGGGTTAAAAAGCCTCGACTGACCCGACGGCAGAGGTCCTGTTTGTGGGCCAGAGAGGAGCCGGCTTTTATGCGGCGGTGGATGGCGGCCAGAGGTCGCGGCGCGGCGGGCTCGCTGGTTTAGCAAGCCACGCCGTGCAGCGGAGGGCGGGATCCCGACGCGTCATTGTGATGACGCGCGGAGATTCCTGCAGAGAGGTGTGGGGCGGCGGCCGCTGTAAAACGGCCGTCTGCCAACTCGTAATCCGGTCCGTGGGGCCGGACCGAGGGCCGCCACCTCTGGTGAGGAGGGGGCTGCGAGGTAATCTCTATAAAAGTGCGCCGGAGGGTCCCCCGACGTGTATTTCACACATCGGAGGACCTTCCGGCGTGCACCCTCCGGCCGGACGGTGTTGGGGTCGGGGGTTCGGGGGAACGCGGATGATGGAGCGGGGAAAGATCCATTGTCTGCGCGTTGGTGGCGTAAGCCTTCGTTCCAGCAGCCACCAGCGAGGGGGGTTTTAGTGGTGGGCCTGGAAACGGGCATCTGCTGGGCGGGACACGCGGTAGAGTCGTAACCGTTCCCGCAGTTCCGTCCAAAGCAGCGCGATGGAACAGAGTGGGGTTTTAGTCGGTAGAAATCCGACATAACCACGGCTCCATCCCCGGGAGCCGGGGGTATCTAAGAAGATTTCCCCACTATAATAAAAAAAAAAAAAGGTGGCACTGATGCGGGTGAATAAAAATTAAAACGGACTAAGAGTGTTATAATCTCAATCATCATCATCAATACATATAATAAAATTGTGGAAAAGTGATGTCTGTACAATTAAAATATGTAGAAAAAAATTAGCAGGTGTTATTATTATCGAGAAATCGAGAGAAACCATTTTTTTCTCTTAAAAGCTCCCCCCCTCCCACTTCCCGAACTCCGATTGACCGTAATTTATTTTTCCTTACATTTTTATCATATCCTTTTCTAATGGGTTTCATCCTACTGCGATTTTTTTTTGTTTCAAAAATTATCTACCCTGGTGTATAGGTAAATTTTCCACATAAAATGTCCTTTAAATTATGTCGTATTATATTTTTAACCCCCGACGCAAAAAGACTGGTGTTATGTGTTTGACCGCTATGTATTTCTGTGTGTGTGTGTGTGTCTGTCTATGGCACCGTAGCTGGCTAACAGGTAAACCGAATTAGATGCGGTTTTTTTTGTTAGGCAGAATATTTTCCGACGCTGGTTCTTAGATAAAGTGTATCAAAATTGGTTCATCCACTTATTATACCTACATAGGGGTAAAAGTGGGAATGAAAAAAATGAAAGTTATAATTTATTTTTAAAGATCGTCGGGAAGTTTATGAAATTATTTATTCCTTTTTCTATACACTTTTCTTCGTCTAAACGGTTTAGTTACGTGCTCTCTCTCTCTTCAGCCTTTAGTTACGTGCGTGAGACAGGAAAGATCTAATTTGGATTTGTTTCTGGATTTGATAAAAACTGAGTATCGATTAAGCTGATCAGTGGCTACTGGCTACACCATAGATTATTAAAAACATCTGTTTAAGAAAGGAAGGAAATAGAATTTGCTCCTCTCCCCCCCCCTGGTTCCTAAAAAATAATATGACATAATTTAAAAGAAATTTTACGTAGAATTAGTTAGGCATTTCTTTTTTGATTTTCGATATTATATACTAATCATAATTTTTAATTACAATATGTAGTAACTATTTGGTATAGGTTAGGCATTTCATTTCTTGATTTTCTTTAATAATTTGGTACGTAAGTTTTTTAGCTCAGTTTAGTAAGAAATTTTAATAACAATTCTTTTAATTATTTATGGTAGTACAACAGTACAGTATGGTTGTACGTATTTACTCAATAATTGTATGTTAAATAGTAATTCAGCATGGGCGTAGCCACGGTGGGGCTGGGTGGGGCGCTTACCCTGGCTTTGATCTGGTAGGTACTAATTGTGAAGGGGAGTGGGCGTGGGCGTGGGATTGGGACTGAACGTGGCATATGGCGTGGGAGTGCGAGTGGGCGCGGGAGTGGGAGCATGAAAATAAAAATGATTTTTTATTGTTGCCCCACCCTGAGCCCATGGTCATAGGTCCCATAGTCACTATTCCACGCGAACGAAGTCGCGGGGACAGCTAGTAGACAAATATAATCAGAAAGCTAAGCTCAACCATAAAAGATAGACATTTATGATGTCGGGAGATATTTTTTATATAACAGAAATATAACAGAACATTTCTTTCATACTTGATTTCTGTGTAGCTTTAACCATTAAGATACACGCATTAAGAACGCACACGCGACGAAAGCTTAAAAATGGAGTTGCTGCTCTGCTCACGAATATGAAAAATAATTGTACCAAGTTTCGTTTAAATCCGTCGAGTAGTTTTTGTTTCTATAACGGTTATACAGACAGACAGACGGACAAACATTTTTGACGTCGATGTCGATCTCTAATCACCTCGTGATAGTTATTTAGGAAATATATTTCATGTGCAGAATTGACTTCTACAGATTTAATATAAGTAGGTATACATATATTTAGATTCCAATTTCCATGTAACGTTAAATTCGACTATACAATAACTAACAGACAACGCAGGTTACTCTCGTTTCCGTAAGTTGAGGCGGCTACATATTCGGTCCTAATAACATGACTTTTTGTGAACGAAACGACAGCGCGGTTTAATTCGATGGCAACACCATCAGAAAAAAGGAAATATTTTTAACTTTGAAAAAATATTATGATTTACACTATTAATACTATTTTAACATTAACACAAAATATAAGACTATGAGTGTGTAAAAATAAATCCAGCTAGTTTCACATCACACTTATGTTTATAATTAGGTATACGACATGAATATATATTAATTACCAAGCAATAATCATACAGATAAATACTGAACAAAAGTATTAACAGTCAAAGTATATTTTTACTAACAACATGTAAATGATGAAGGAATAATAATTATCAACGAACTAACCTTTTTGTATTAGAGTCCCGCCTCGTGATCGAATTATTAAAACACGAAGATTTTTAAAAATGTAACCAATGAACACAATCAATATTAGATTAACTGTAATGGTGTCTAGTTTGACTTAAAATAATATACATCTACCCTCACTTTTAAAAATGTAGTATATTCACACGAATTATATAAGCGCACCTTATAGGGAAGGGAAGATTTATTATGGGTTAAAGAGTTAAATAAATAAATAACATAATTATATTTAAATTATTAATTTTTAACATTGTGTTCAGTAGTGTTAACATGTAAATTGATTTGATTTTTACGAAATCTCATAGATGGCGCTGAATCAAATTTGTCTTTATAGTACTAAGATTCATTAAACAGTTTCTCTGCCCAAATTACGTAAATGACGTAGTTTTTATAGTGTAAAGCTAGATAATAGCATGGCTTACTCAAAAACAACATTTAAACATGAGTCTTTAGATTGTACGCTGTCGTAGTTCACGGAATACGTAAGAAAAGTAAAGGTTCACAGCTCCTCCCCCGGAGGTGATAGCATGATAATATGTTTAAAAAAACCTCACACGACCTGTTAGTAATATTCATGCAAAATTTGAAGTCAATCTATGCAGTACTTTTCGAGATTAGCTCGGACAAACATACAGACAAACAGACAAACAGACAAACAGACAAACAGACAAAAATTCTAAAAACTATATTTTTGGCTTCTATATCGATTATAGATCATGGATTATGTATTCTTTTAAAAAAATATTCAATGTACAGTTTTGACTTTCCTACGATTTTATTATATGTATAGATACTTTATGACTACTCATTTGTTTGGATAGATGTTCGTAATAACTTATACATATTTTCTATTTTATTTATTGCTAGCTTTTTCCTGCAATGTTGTTTTGATGTCTCCATAATTAAGATGTAGAAGTAGTTTATTCTCTCCTGTAATTTTATTAATAGGAATTTATCCTACTTTCTGTCAGATTTCTAAAGTTTAATGTTCATCCAAATTTGTTCAGCTATTTAAAAGTTATAGTGGGCTAAAGAGACTGACATAAATAAACCGTCTAACCGCTTAAAGTAAACGGGTTTATAATTAAAGAAGAAAAATAGACCTCCATTAGGAGACAAATTACAAAGAAACGAGTTAGAAATATCCTCTCGGGATAATGGTGTCCCTGGGGATTGAGACGTAATGTCACCCTACATTGAATATATTTAAAACGAATAACATAAGCTCGAAAATAAAAGTGGCGACAATTTTCTTGCTACGTTTTATGATATTGTTTTCTGTCTTATATAATAATATTTAAGTGGATTGTATTTTATTGTTAAAACATATTTTTATTCAATGCATGATTTACATTCTTTTGTAAATTTTTATATTTATAGGTTTACGAAAATAATTTATTTACTTAATTAAACTTATTAGTGTCTTATACATGCAATGTACCTAATTTAATAAATAATAATTGGAACTATATGCTTAAAGGTTACCACAAACAATATATATAGTTACCACAAGTATATTATGGTCCATGATAACAAAAAAAAAAATCAAGCAGCATGTTATCCCCAAATTAGGGATCCCACGGGATCAGTATAGCTTGTCACCCGACGAATGTCTCTCTTCAACATGAAAAATACGACCAAGTGCTGGTCTTTTGATGTAGACATATTGAAAAATTGCCGTGTTTTATGCTTTATTAAGTGTCGTTATTTTAATTCAGCCATTTGTTTGGCTCTCACTGACATTGAATTAGTGACACGTATTTATATTTTTGTATTCGTTAAGCCCTATCTAAATTTTGTTTTCAAATGTTTCCGCAAACGTAATGTGTTTATTTTGTGAGGAAATAAGAATAATTTAAAACTCGCTAATAAATTTTGTCATTTCATTATTTAGTAAATGTGTAAGTATATAATTTTTTGATAAGAGACTTGAGAAGACGAATACTTTTGTAAAATATGTTGAACAAGATATTGAGATTACTCAATATACAATCCTAATCCTAACCGAAATAAGTTAAGTTTTTTAAGTTTACACAACGTACATTTAAGTACCTATATATGTAGAATAAGCGTATTTTTCTGATATTCAGAATCGGCATTAAGTCATACTTAAATAATTTGCTAGAGACTTTGATTTAATATTACAAATTACTTTTAATTTTTTTACAAATCGATTCACGTGTGTATCGCCCGTTCCAATTGAAGTGGGTCAGGCGATTAACAGGCATTTCGTGTAAACAATTGCCGGAAGTTGTCAAAATCGCCCCAAAATAAAGCTATTATATTATAATTTATTAATTATGATAGGAATTTAACATGAAACTTTACACCGCAGACTTTGGCTTGAATTATGCTTTATAGTGACTTAATTAAAAAGGGTTGGCGACGTTTCAATTAGTGTTCCTAATTTTCGTTAAATTTTATTCAGTGATTGCCATCTTTTGTGAAGTAATGTGTGGATTTTCCGAGGCTTGCCAGTTATCAGTGTTGAAAATCGTATTTTTATGTAATGCTAACTGTCTGTGCGTGTGTGTTTGTTTTTTTTTTAATTGTATTAAGCGTAATAAGCCTTAAATTAAGGCTAGGTGTTGGGTAGGTATATTTTTAAATTAGCAGTCTGTCTAATTGCATTAAAAAAGCCCTTTTAATATTGATGCTTTTTGAAAGGGATGATATTATCAAATGACTCAAAGCATAAACCACATATAATAAAGGAAAGCAAAAAGCTCCGTCGTTTTGAGAAACGACGGTTAAAAATATAATAAACACAAATGCACTGTGTAGATAATATCAGCAACTGTAATGTGCAATTTAAAATGAAACTGTAACAGAGTACCGCCGTGGGATCAACAAAAAATAATTAATGACACCACTAATGAATACGCTTGAGTGTAGCGTCAGCAACATCGCTGTTTAGATTTTATTGTGTGTTGTTTTCAGCCATAATATACTGCAAAGTGATAAAATATTTTTTTGGAAATAAATAAAGTAGCGTTGAGTTATTGATGTTTGATTTAATTGATCCATTTTATGTTATGATCTGTAAATATCTTGAATTTTATCAGATGCAAAGTAGGCATCAATTAGAAGGATTGATTTACCTACAATGGAGGTTTTGAGTTATTGACGATGTAATATATAATTATAAAATATATAATCAAATTACTATCCTAGTATAAATGTTAACAGAATTAATTTGAACACATATTTAACTACAGCACAAACAAGTTAGATTTCGTCAAATGATTTTTCTGCACCCAGTACGCGCCCAAGGGAGAAGTTAGCCCTGATTTATTCGGATCATTTCCGCCACTCTTGCGGCTTTAGCCGGCCACTAATAAACCGAACGCTCAACACTTGGCTGCAAACTTTACGTTTCAAATCACTGTACAAATTGGGAACATATTTTATTAGATGGAATGTGTAAGGGTCTAGTTAAAGAAAGGAATTAGTTTAGAATGTTCTTTAATTATAGGGAATTTTATTATGTCTGTGTAATGTTAATAAAAATATTTACTATGATTTTTGTAAACAAAGAAGACTTGTCTTTTACCAAGCCGCTCTTTTGGCATAATTCGACCTTTTGACATAAGACCTCATAGCAGAATTTCGGACACAAAATAGGTAGTAGGAGGTTTAATTATTCTTAATTTTATCATTTGATGCCTACTAATATTATAAATGAGAAAGTAACTCTGTCTGTCGCTCTGTCTGCCTTCACGCCTAAAGCACTAAACCGATTAAGATGAAATTTTTAAGAAAAATAGTTTGAGACAGTAGGACATAATATGACAGTTCTTGACGGGTGGAATGCTCTGAGAACTAAAATATACTCTATTGAAACTAGCTAGACTAAAAACCTAAGACTTCTCTAGCTAATTCAATTTAATGATACCTACGCAAATAGTCGACTGTTCATAATATTTCACGTTTATTACACATTGAAGGTAGCAATTTGTTACGCTAGTAATACTGAAACTCATATGTAAAGCATTCAACCGTCTAATCCCAGCCAATAACGATATATCAAAAATTAAAACCAACACTTAGCTCCCAACTTCCTTCGTGATTAAGCTTATAATAATAAACTAACACGGATATCCGAGCAAACTTATCCCTTGCGATTATATTAACCTCTATTCCTAAAGGGATAAGGTAGATTTTGCTTTGTTCTTTAGTAGAATTGAAGCTGGTTATATGATATGTTAGTTTAGGGTTTAAGGCCTAATATGTACGACCGTTGGCGGTTGCTGAAGCTACAATATTTCAGTTCGCAATGTTTATACACCGGTTTAGGGTTGTTATAGCGCGACGACTTTGGGACTGTGAATAAAATAAATCAATGAAATTTGTTGGCGTATCAGGACTCTTATATTTCATTTGTTACATTTTTTACAATTGAGAATATGCTTTTATATATATTTATAGCTAGCTAATAATACCTACCGATAAATTATGTTCATGAGTTTCAATGGGAATTCATAATTTAAATTGTCAAAATGAGACGAAGGTAAAATGAAATATTTTGCGGAATATATTGAATATATGTAATAATAAATAAACATTACTTAGCGGATAACCATCACTCAAGCCCCGGAACCACAGACACAATAGAAAATCTATTGTATCTGGGACAGATCGGGCCGCTTGGGGCTCAATGGGTTAATAGATTTTTAAATTAATAATGTATTTTTTGCACAATTATAATTTTTGGCAAAATAATTTTTAATATCTGTATTTTTATTACAGGTAACTACACTATATATAAAAAAGTGGTTCAACTTTGACACTCCAAACAGGCATATTTATTACATTTCAGAAAAGCAGTTTATCGCGAGACTAAAAGTCGCACTACAATCGCAAGTCGATCGTCCCTAATCCGCCTTATTTTTAAGGATAACCGAGTATTTATCTGCGGGATCACCGTGTGATGTACGAGTGAAGATTATCCCGAATCGTTTGCAGAACGTCGTTAGTTCTTAATAGTCTGTTTATACTATGAGGTTTGTAAAAAATATTGTTCATTTACGTAATATTGTGTAGTTTAAAAAAAAGAGATGGCATCTTCTGTAGTGAAAATATTTTCATAATTAAACTACCTATGTAGATGACCCGGTGAACTTCGTAACATCTTGTGTATATTTTTGTGAAAAATATTGTCCTCTACTTATTATTGCTATATTTTATTGAAGTGAAACTTCTTTATCGGGGTTGGAAAAAAATTTAGTGTAACATTTTTTCGTTACGCGTGACATTTTTCCGTTACGCGCCATCTTTATCTTATCCCTACCACGCGTGATTCGACGTACCTATTTCTATAAAGTTGCATATAGTAGTTTATTTTTTGAAAAATAAGGTCATAAAGAAGTTTCACTTCTTACGTGTGTACACTATACTGCCCTGCTAAGCGCAAAAGCGGTATCTCAAAAAAAATCGTAAAATTGATTTTTATGCCATCGGATAGCTTTAAAAAATACGCATCTACTGGACTAAGCCATTTAGCACTATCTTGTTCAAAACGTATGAAAAAACCTTAAGAAAGATTTTTCTATCTCAGTTTTACCATATATCACTAAGGGTGTTAGAGGTATATTAATATTACGTAGGCAACCAGCCGCAAATTTAAATATCGCTAAAATTCTTAAATAAATACACAACTTTTGCTTAGCCGATAAGCGGTAAGTAGGATGAGTAAAATCAGTAATGAGTTACCGCTATAATGCTTAGTATTTTAATGCTTGCATAATACGCAAATTGTTTTGAATTAGTGAGATACGGTTGCAATAGCAAAATTAAATTAGCCCTTATGGTTTTACTGGATAAGATCGAATTTCTAATACATTTTACAGTGATTTATCCCTGCCCTTGCCAAATTCGTGATGAAACTGATACTGTTGTATATTCTGCTGATTTACAAAAAGTTATCATGCTGCCCAGGATAGACATGTTCAAAACTGCTATTTTTACTCATAGGATAGTGGTTTACAACGAAAGTTTCGTGCCAACTGGTCAAGGCCGAAAAGATTTGAGTGTTTTTCCTGTACTATGGTATGAAGGGTTGTTTGGACGTTCCAAAGCCGAAATTATAAGTGCATACTATCAATTTTTTATTTTTCATCGGGATAAAAAAAATATCATACTATGGGTTGATAATTGTTCCTCCCAGAACAAAAACTGGACGTTTTTTTCTTTCTTAATTTATATTATAAATTCTAAGGATATCAACGCCGACAAGATTGTCATCAAATATTTTGAATCCGGCCACACCTTTATGTCAGCTGATAGTTTCCATCATAGGGTAGAGCTGTCCATAAAACGCATGAAAAACAAAATTTATGATTTCGCAGATTTTTCTCAGGCAGTTAGCACTGCAGGAAAAAATGTAAAACTTAAAGAGATGAACATGCAAGACTTTTATGACTGGGATGATTATACCACACAATATGCACTGTCTCGAATTAAACCGCGTCCATATGTCAGCGAAATGGTTGAAGTTGAAGTTAAAAGAGGCAGTTTTGATATCACCTACAAAACAGGATTCGATCAAAATGCAATTACTGCTAGCATTATAGGAAAAAAAATTTTAAAAAGTCATGTCTTGCCTCCACCAAAAAAGAAAACTGCTCCGGAAGGAATTTCAAGAAACAAAAAAGAAAATATTTTGAAATCTTTTCAAAATATAATACCACAAAATAGAATGTCCTTTTGGAGAGAACTCCCTACTTTTGACTACTAAAATTCCTTCCAAAAACCGTTTGTTTTTAAATATTTTTTTATGTAATTTCAAATTTTAATAATAAAAAAACGTTATATATATACTTTAATTGTTTTTTTTTTCAAATAATACATATTTTATTCGATAGAAAATACATTCCTTTTTGTATACACACATGTTTGAGAAGAGCTAACGAAAAAGCGGTATCTCAATTTTAATTCTATAGTTTACTAAGCGGTGTAACCGTATCTCATGAATAAAGTACATTATTATACATTTTTGATAATTTAACTAATGTGATAACAAATACACCCTATATAATATATAAATAATATTTAACAAATAAAAAAAACTATACATAAAGTATATATATAACTATTTTTACATAACTTCAATTATCTCAAAACTCGCTTTCTTTGAGTTACCGCTTTTGCGCTTAGTTGGGCAGTATAGTATACACGCACACATTTTTTTATTAAATAATTAATAATTCAAGATCAAAATTAGCAATATCGGTTCAGCCTCTTCCTGTTTTACCAACGAACGTCGAACAGTACATAATAGATTAATTATTTATATAGATTAGAATCTGCTCTTTTTACAGGAAATTACATAATTTAATTATATCTACGTAGTTTTTTGATTAAATAACTAAAATTTTAATGCTTCAAGTTACAATTATCTCTAATTTTGATGATTTAATTGTTTTGTTTATACGTTATATTGTTGAAAATAATGTTATTAGAATGCAAATGCGTCTGATATCACGTTAATTAATTGCATTCATACAACTATTGTGATCAGTAAGAACTCGAGCATATTTGCAATTAAACTTGATCTATTATTGTTTTTTTTTCACGAAATTCGCTACAGTAATAGTCTTTATTATTTTTTACATAAACAGTGTACAGAATACTGGTTTTCGCTAGACATTACACTTCAAGAAAATCTATCAGTGACACAGCTGTAAAATACATTATTGCATAATATGCGAATATGGATTTATATGTATACCTTTACTTTTGACTGACCGGTTGGCTAGGTTGGTAGTGGCCCTGCCTTCCAAGCCAGAGGTCGTGGGTTCGATTCCCACCCGGGGCAAATATTTGTGTGATGAACATAGATGTTTGCTCTGTGTCTGGGTGTTAATCCATACTAATATTATAAATGCGAAAGTAACTCTGTCTGTCTGTCTGTTACTCAATCACGCCTAAACTACTGAACCAATTTGCATGAAATTTGGTATGGAGATATTTTGATACCCGAGAAAGGACGTAGGCTTTTTATCCCGGGAAAATGACGCAATCCCGGGAATCCCACGGGAACGGGAACTATGATGGTTTTTCTTTGACTGCGCGGGCGAAGCCGCGGGCGGAAAGCTAGTTATCTATATAAGTATTTATTTAAAATTATATATGTATATGTATGTTTATCAGCCATCTGGTTTCCATAACACAAGCTAAAGCTTAGTATAGGACCTGATCGTGCCGTGTGTGAAAATTGTCCTGAAAATATATTTATTTACTTTATTATCAAAATAGAAACACATTTCGTAACAGGCTTAATAGAAATTCAAACAGTTTAACAATTTAAACTACAAAAGGTATGGTAACAATACTGACGTAAAGCAGCTGTCATTTTCCACAACAGAAGCATTAATTTTGTAAACCACAATATGTATTGTCTTTCTATCTAGTGCATACTAGTCCAACATTATGACGTAACAACCTTTACCTAATGTAGACAAGTAATGACTTCACTAATAGTAATTTAATTCAAATGGCCGCAAATGTTTGCGCAAGCATAACGTTTTATTGCCCGTAAACTATTTACGAATATGGCGGACAGATTGATAAATTTCATGTTTATACTTGGTAACGTGAACAGAGTGCAGTTTGGATACTATGCCATATAAATAGATTCTGAGGGATAGAAGAAGTAGTTTAAGAAGAAGAAGTATTCTGTAAGAAGCGAAAAGCATATACATAATATAACTAGCTATTCGCCCGCGTCTTCGCCCGCGTTTTCAAAGGAAAATCCGCATAGTTCCCGTTCCGGGATTTCCGGGATAAAACCTATCCTATGTTAACACATAGGATAGGTTTTATCCCGGAAATCCCACGGGATTAACATCCAAGTTACCCTCTATATGTGTGCTAAATTTCATTAGATATAATCGGTTCAGTAGTTTATGCGTGAAAACCATACATACATACATACAAACCTTTCTTCTTTATAATATTAGTATAGATGAAAAGTTATACATTATAGACTAGATTCTGAAGCCAGTAGCAAAAGACTTATCTGAAAATGAAATGAATTACCCAGCACAGATTTGAGTCTTGTATGAATAAACACAGCGGTGTTTTTTGGTCATCTTCTAATTGTGATTCTTCGTGGTTTGGTTCACTTATTATTTCTTAATTTGCGGTAAATTGCGTATTAATCTCCCAGCGCGGCTATGAACGATTATAAATTCAATTCCATTCTGTACTTTCGGCATTTATCTCCCAAAAAAGTCTACTTTCTATCAGTGTGCTTGTTTGTAAAACTAGACTTACATAAAAAGCACAAACCAGGGAGCGAGACAACTATTAATTCATTTGTCAAAACGCATCGAAATGTTAACAAAAACAACCGTCATTCATCACGCATGCCACCGGACACTTTAGTCAAGCGCCACTTTATAAAAACACATGGCAATTTTTATACCATCGGACCATCCACTTAAGTAACCAACCATTCCTTGTAATACGAACACAGATAAACAGCATCTAATTAATGGTGTTAAAACTTAAGTTCCTGTATCACAAACGAGATTTAGTATGAAACATTTAAAGTAATTGTAAGTACCGATTTCCGGGGCATTTGCAAGGAAGTGATAAATAAAGCGCAGAATTGTTTCGCAGAATGAATTTATTACGGTCTCTTTTTATTTGCCGATTGGGTGAAATATTGACTTCGCATCTTCGACACGGATTTAATATATTTCAGAGGAATCTTGAGATAAGTTTTGTTACAAATGTATGGTTCTATTTCCTTTATTATTATTGAGAAAATGCAGATAGTGTCATATCTTACTTTATAGTATTGAATCGTATGATAGGTATTTATAATTATACATGAATACACCATTAAATTGATAAAGACATCATGATGAAGTAGGAAACTTTAGTCATGTAAATTTAGCATGTTGGACATTAAATATTTATCGGTTTTCGTCTGTGTCAATAAATTATGAATCAACTCTAATATAGATTGTTGCAACTGTATACATTTTTCATAAAAAATAATCTTGAGTTCTAAGAATACACGGAGACCACTAAGCTCAAGTAAGATTTTCAATAGGAATTACAATTGTAAGATTTAAATTAAAACTGTGCAATACTAACGTTATAACCGTAACGTAATAATATCGTATAGATATTAAAAAATTCTAAAAACTTACTCTAATAAAACATACATTTGTCATTCTAAGTTTACCCAGCTGTGTTCACAGGCACAGCACATCAAAAAAAATTCCAGTCACAACTGTCATCACAATTTGAAAAAACAAAAATCATCAATCCACTCCATTATGTAAAACCTACACAATAAATTATTCGTTACACGCGGGGGCGTGACGCGGCATTTCGTACAAAGCAAGAAAAATGATCCTATATTCATATTAATAGTCTCTCTGTCAGATTGGATGGATGTACATGACTAAACATTTGTGGATCGTACGCAAATGAGCTGGGCTTTGTTTAACAATGTCTTACATAGTGCGTTGGCTGCGTAGGTATATCATATACTTAAATGGGCTATCTAACACCGAAAGAATTTTTCAAATCGCATCAGTAGTTTCCGAGATTAGTGCGTTCAAACAAACAAACAAACTCTTCAGCTTTATAATATTAGTATAGATTTGAGTATGTTTACGGAATGATTTGCCTACGTGTGACATGAAAACTCAAACTCAAACTCAAACATTCATTTATTCAATTAGACTACTATTTAGTAGCACTTTCGAATCGTTTGTTTGGTGAAAAGCGATACGTCACTTCAAGATGGTTTTTGGATATGTATATGTAGTTAATAAGGCTTAATACATACTTTAATTACCTATCTTAACAAGAGCCTCGATTTTAAATTGATAGGTAATAATTGAAAATAATTATGATAAGCATAACAAGCAATTGAATGCAACAAAGTACAGCGTAGGACACAGAATATATAAAGAGAGGTTAGGATGATGATTAAAACATGTATAAAACCAAGATCATATTGTATTCTTATCAAATGTTTCCCTTTCATTGCATTGCGGTGAGTACATGAAAAACTGCCAACGCGTTGATATAAATCGTCCACGCGTGCACGTCAGTCGACAGCTGACTACACACTGATTAGTGATTAATTTAGGCGTGATGTGAAATGTCTGGCCGAATCACGTGGCTTTTTTATTGCTTTTGGCGGTAGATAGAACATTTGGGTTGTTGGATAACAGAGTTAGAGCAACTGAATAACTGCTTAAAGTGAATACAGCTACGTTAGTCCTATAAAGTTTTATGTGGTACTACTGCTTCATGCTGTAAGAAATTTTCAAAGAATATATCGCAAAAATTATTAAAAAAATAAATTAACTTTCGTAATTGATGATATCGTAGAATATTACAAGCGAGCTAGTCTAGTCATTCTGGACTAGGATATTATATTTTAGAGCTTTTTTATATTAAAGTTATTTATCTCGAGGTCTATAGCGACATGTAATACATGATATGTTATGAATTTCAATTATAAATTTAATGTCAGTTAATGCTGTTGTAATAAAATTTTATGACTTATTTTATACAACGTTATAAGTTTGTACGAGATTTATTGTAGTTATTTTATGCAATATCGTTCTTAATTGTTTATATTCAATGGATATCTAAATACTTAAAACTTACCTATTTGAGATACACGTTTAAAAATCGTATACCAATTAAGTTAATAGGCCTTGATTACAGGTATTAGTTCAAGGTAACTTCATATTAAATGCCCTTCATAAATATGCGTTCCCTTATAAGTTCTCTGTATCTACCTATGTGTTTCAAAATATATCTACTGTCTGCAGCTTTCAAATTAATCTAACCTTATCTCCTATAATGAGCAAGCACCACCATCTTTGTGTGAAAATGTACTCTATTTTCAGAATTAATGAACAAAATCCGAGTTACCAGCTGTGCGAAACATTCAGTATATAGAAACCACCATATTAATACGGGCTTGCCATTAAACCAGTAAATTAGCCGACCGTATCGACAGACCGTCTACATGTCACCGCTGACAACCGACTGATTAATTGTAACTGGTTTCATTTTACATTTACAAACCAACGAAGGACTGAGCACTCGCAAAAATGACTCTACATTTGACACTATAAACTTTGTCTATAATTCTATGAAAGTAATGGGTACCAAATGCGTTATCCTAACAATGAGTGCACTACTCACGTTAACGACAGCACATTTGATACATGTGAAAGGTTCCTTTGTGTGAACATTTACAAAGTGTCAAATTCGATATACTAACGCTGAATAAGATCGTTGGGTTATGTGCAGACCCATCACACAATCACACTGACAATGGGATTGACAACAATCGGACAGAATTCCTAATGGTTCGCGGTTTGACGGGCCTGTTTATAGGCCATTGTGCTGAATGAAAGGAAATTAACCGTTGATTTATCGCGATGTTTACTGTCAATGATAGTAGGCAAGGCGAGTTGTGTTGTTGTTGATTGTTCGATATCACTTGTATTGTGACGAAAATTATTTCGTAATAACAATTTTTATGATACCTCTAGATTGTTTTTTGGTAAGGAAACACGTCACTGTCCAATGTCCTTATTGGTTTATTTTTAATGGTAGTTAATGCGAAAGTAGAGCTCTTGAAGAGGTATGAAATTCAATTGGTTAAAACATTGAGCAGGTAATTATAGAAGACAGTGAGAATTTTTATCCTCTCATTACTGTATGAACTCAATAACAGTTATAATATATGAATAAAATAGATTTCACATGCCTTATTATCATATTACATTTTAAGCTATTGCATAGCTTCTATCGCGGGCCTTGAGCGCGGGGACCGAATGGAGAAATTCCGTAACGAAAAACCTCACGCTCCCCACTCCGACGGGCTCGGAGGTGTGGCTTGAAGTCATGCTATGCAATAGCTGTACCGCGGCAGTCCCCGAGTGCCACACGTCTTTTTTTATTTCTTACTATTTCAGAAACGTTCAATGTTCCTATCATCGCTCAACTAAAACTTGTCTATCAATCTCCATCAAATACTCACACATAAACTAAACTACCATACTAGACAATATCAGAACAACTAGTCCCCTGAGCTAAGAAAAAATCATAAGGGAGATCAAATTTCACATCCTTTCAAACGCCACAACAAAACACGGTTAGATATTTACGAATTACGAGTGTCACGGGCCATTCAGAAGCCCAATGGGGGTCGTTTCCGCTAAATTCACTCTGGACATAACAGTTTCCCTTTTTGCGTAAAAATTTAGCATCGACGCTGCATCATGTTTAGGAATTATTGCCTTTTTTTCGGCATTGGATATTTTGTGTATATTGGGTGTTTATAAGGTACGATAACATAAAGTCTATTCAGACGAAACATTGGCTAATGCTGGTGTATGACTTACGTAACTGGCATTTGCTCTGATTTTCTTTTGTTTTAGTCATTTTGTAAGGAACATATCTATACTAATATTATAAAGCTGAAGAGTTTGTTTGTTTGTTTGAACGCGTTCATCTCAGGAACTACTAGTCTAGTTAGAAAAAATATTTTGGGGTTAGATAGCCCATTTATCGAGGAATGCGGGTGAAACTGCGGGGCACAGCTAGAACCTATATATTTAATGAATATTTTGTATAGAGAAGAATATATTTAATGAACCGAATAGAATGACGGACAACATTAAGCCAGTAGCTAAAACAGATTCTAACATTATATTATAAGCCCCACAGCATAAATATCTCGAATCCACAGCCCAGATACATAATCGACGGATTAGATCGAGCGAAGTTATAGCCTATAACATTATACACCCTAAACAATTACTGCGCCTAACTTAGCCCATAACATAACATAAAGCGGTAAGTGGCGTATTAATACAGTGTAGGTACTAAGGGTTAGGTAATGGCTGTATCAGACGAGACGCGGTAACGCGACGTTTATATATGTTAAATATGAAAGGGACGTCAATGAAACACGCTAGATCAATGCAAACTGTTTTTTAATAAAGATTTCTGCCTACCTACACATACATGATATTTTATGACATTGCATACATAACACTTTTCCCTTCTTAATTAAACACTATATATTCAATAAGTCTGATTCACACTTAAAGTTAGCAAAACAACATTTTATACTGTTATAACATAAAAAGTCATACCTATTGTTTATAGTAATGACGTATAAAAACATTCACCCCACACTAAAAATAGCACAATTACACGTAACTGACAATATAATATTACATATAGTTTACATCTGTTTAAGTTTTCGTATACAGCGCACTGCAGCTTTCCTACGAATACGCTCATGCTGCACTGGTGATTTCGGTGAAGCGGCCAGGTCCCGCCGCTCCCCGTCACCCTCCACATCATCCACACCTTCCTGCCCTTGCGAGCCCAAACTACACGCTTCATCCTCAACACTATTACCTCCTCCCTCTTTCCTCTCATAACTCTCACTATCCGATGGTGACGACACGGCCTGACTTAACGAAAAACGCGATTTTCTAGTAAGTAATTGATCGATATGCCGCTTGTGCTTCCGCCCGTCGCTCGTTTGAACTTTATATGATACGGGACTAAGGCTATCAGTGATAATCCCGTCGACCCACTTACTATTATTCTTTGAATAATCTCGCATGAATATTCGATCACCTTCTTTAGCAATTCGCAAAGGCGTTGGTCGACGTTGCTCTTCCACTATCTGAGCGGCGCGCACTCGTTCAGCCGTATCGGGTCGCATCAAATCAAGACGCCCACGCAAACGTCTCCCTAACAAAGACACTGCAGGTTCGACTCCTGTCGTGCATTGTTCCGTATTTCTGTACGAAAATAAAAACCGAGTAAGCGCAACGCTAGCATCAGTTCTATCTACCTGTGCTTTTTTAAGTACTGATTTTATAGAACGCACCGCATTTTCAGCGGCTCCGTTACTAGAGGGATGATAAGGTGCGATTAACGTATGTTTAATTCCATTTCGTTGTAAATAGTTTGCAAATTCCGATGACGAAAATGGAGGCCCGTTATCACTTATTAATCTTTTAGGTAACCCGAAACGTGCAAACCATTGTCTTAAACAATTAATCACTAAACGTGCGGACGTCGAGCTTACCTTTTCTACCTCTATCCACTTTGAATGAGCGTCAATCAAAATTAAATAGTAATCATGATTAAAGGGACCCAAAAAATCAATATGTACTCGCGACCATGGTTCGCTCGGCCAGGGCCACGAGTGCACGGGCGCAGCACGCGGCGCCGCCCGCGTCTCGCGGCACGCGGCACACTCACGGGCTATGCATTCTATATCACTATCTATGTTATCCCACCACACATAATTACGAGCAATCTGTTTCATTTTTATTATACCCGGATGTCCCTCATGAATTTCTTTTAAAACGATTTCCCTTAAAGACCTAGGAACGATAATTCTATAACCCCAAACGATGCAGCCTTGGTCTATATGCAGACTTTCTTTACGATTAGAATAACATAATTCTATTTTATTTAATTCGCATTTAGGTGGCCAACCGTATAGTATAAACCCATAAATCTTGCTTAGCAAAGAATCTTTAGCCGTCTCAATTTTAATATCTTTAAAATTAATCGGAAAATTATCTTGTGCAAAATTAAGATAACTACATTCTTCACTTCTTAAATTGCAATCTATAAATTTAAGAGGAAGACGCGAAAGAGTATCAGCAAAACAATTATTTTTTGATGACACAAATTCTATATCGAAATCATAGGCTGCCAGCTTTACGGCGTAACGTTGCAAACGACTAGCCGCGGTCATCGGAATTCCTTTATTCTTTCCAAAAATATAGCTTAAGGGACGGTGATCGCTTCGCAGAGTGAATTTCCTCCCGTACAAATATTGGTGATGCTTCGTGACCCCAAAAACGATCGCCAAAGCTTCTTTATCTAATTGTGAATAATTAGTCTCTGCCGAATTTAACGTACGACTCGCCGCGCACAGCAGCCGCTCCGCGCCGGCCGCGTCGCGCTGCGTCAACACCGCGCCCACCCCGTACGCGCTGCTATCCACTGAAAGGATCAACGTACGCTTAGGATCGTAATGCGCGAGCACAGGAGAACTACTCAGCACCTTTTTAATTTTTGCAAATGCCCTATCACACATATCCGTCCATTCCCATGTAACATTCTTTTTTAATAAATCATACAGTGGCTTAAGTATATCGCTCATGTTTATACAAAATTTAGAATAAAAGTTCACTAGACCCATAAAACTTTTAAGTTGCGTTATATTAGTAGGACGGGGCGCTCCCACAATTGCATCTATTTTCGTCTTATCCGTATGTAGACCGAATTTATTTATTTTATATCCTAAATAAGTTACACTGTCTTGAAAAAATCGACATTTAGAAAAATTTATTCTTAACCCGTTTTCTTGCAATCTTTGTAGGACCGCCCTTAAATTTTTTAAATGTGTTAATTTGTCCTTACCAGTGACACAAATGTCATCCGCAAACACAGCCGTAGAAGGCAACCCACTTAATGTTTCTTCCATAATTTTTTGAAAATTTTCAGGTATACATTTTATACCGAATGGAACACGCTTATAAACAAAAGTACCAATGTGAGTCGTGATTGCCGTCATCGGTTGTGAATCCTCATGTAAAATACATTGTTGAAATGCATTTGATAAATCTAATTTAGTATATTGTTCACCTCCCCCCAATACAGCAAACAAATCTTCGATACGAGGGAGCGGGTAATGAAAATCCTTTAACAATGGATTTATAGTTACCTTATAATCACCACACAATCTTATCGTACCGTTCGGCTTAACAACAGGTACAATCGGTGTGCCATAGTCTGATCTCTCAACTTTATAAATGACACCCATCCGTTGCAGTTTTTCTAGTTCTTGCTCGACAGGTTTACGAAGCGCAAGAGGTAATGGACGCGATTTAACAAATATAGGCGTATTGTCATTTAAATACAATTTAAATTTTGATTTAAACGTTCCTAACCCGTCTGCAAATACTTCAGGAAATTCATTACGTAAAGAAACTGCAACGGATTCGCTATCACACATGTTATATAACTCGCTAATTCCTAATTTTAAATGTTTTATCCACATTCTGCCCATCAATGGGGGGCCACCATTTTCGATTATATATAATTTAACATTTTCGGCCATCATTTTTCCACAAAAAACATTTACTACAATATAACCGATCGTCTTAATAATACCACCAGTATACGACTTTAAAATTAGCGAGTTATTTTGAATCGGAATATGACTAAAATTATCATTATAATACATTTTTGAAATTACAGAAATTTTACTTCCAGTATCGATTTCAAACTTACATGAAACATTATTAACCCTTAAATTAACATAATACGGCCCGTCGCCGTCAGAGTTTACTACAATATTATAGAAATTACTACATTCGTCCGAAGAAGAATCATTTAGAAAGTACTGAGATTTACTCTTACCGTTTAAAATCGATTCACTTTTTTTACACACTGCTTTCAAATGACCTCTTTGACCGCACACGTCACAATTATAATTTTTAAACCGACACTTGCCCTCTGCATGACCCGATTTACCACAGCGCGCACATATCCGCTGCCCGGTGAGCGCGCGTGCGGCCCCGCTCGGCCCAGCACCGGTGCCGCGCGGCCCCGCGCCTGCGATGCGATGCAAGCCGTCGTCCGCGAGCGGCGCGGAGCGGCCCGCCAGCGCGCCCGGAGCGCACGCCGTCGCCGCATGCCGTTCCGCCGCCTCCAAAGCCAAAGCCAACTCCACCGCTCTCTTGTAGTTAATACTCTTTTCCGCAAATATTCTTGATCTCATGTCTTCATTGCACAGACCCGAAACGAACTGATCGCGTAAATTATTCTCCAAACATAAACCAAAGTTGCACGTTTTAGCAAGATGTTTTAGTGCTTGCAAATATTCTCGCACACTCTCCCCTTGACGCTGAATTCTTTGTCGGAACACGTGTCTTTCTGCTATTTCTGAGCGATCAGGTTCGAGATGATCTTTCACCAACTTGATTAAATCGTCGTAACCTTTCGACTCGGGAGTATCGGGTGAACACAAATCACACATCAGTTCGTAACACTCGGCGCCGACCACGGTAACCAACATGGCTACTCTCAAAGAATCGTCGATACTATTTAAACTTATAAATTGGTTCACACGACGAACATAAGCGTCCCAATTGTTACTGTTAATATTATAGGGTTCTATATGACCGATAGGCATTTTTGTTACTGAATATTTTAAACGCGTGATGCTAAAAATTCCTCGTCGCCAATGTTAAATATGAAAGGGACGTCAATGAAACACGCTAGATCAATGCAAACTGTTTTTTAATAAAGATTTCTGCCTACCTACACATACATGATATTTTATGACATTGCATACATAACAGAAATGTTTAATGAAAGGTCTGTTAGCTCGAAGAGAAAGGCTGAATCGGCTTTGGCAAATGTGCGGCTGTTGGTATAATAAGTTGCTTTCCTTTGGTTCTTTAATATTCACTGATATTGTGCAGATTGTTTCCAATGTAACGTTATGCTTAATAGGTACTTCATTAAATATCTTATAACCTTTTATTGGAAAGCATAACAGCAAACCTAATTAGTTTTAACGGTGCAAGTACGAAAAGCAAACTAATTCTTACATTCTTTTTTGAATTTCAAATCAAATCTTAAAAAATATGAATATTAATCGTTAATGACAAACTATGCTCGTCTCCTAACTCAATATTTCTCAGCATTTCATTCCACGCACACGCTCCTAGTATGAACTGTCATTCCCCACGATCCCATTAATGATCGTATCGCAGTATTAATATCATATCATCCAGATATCGCCGGCGCCCGTAACGTCACGTTACGATTCTGTTTAGGAGCTGAGTCTCCCATAAATTCCACATTATGCACATTTTATACCGGCTTATCGTTGTTTATGGCTGAATAAAGTACCGAAAAAGCACGCGATGAAAACGACTTGTGCAACTTTTTCAATTATTCTACGTTATCTTTATTGGATAATGAGGTTGTGATTTTATAAACGTCTACCGTTTTAACTTTTGATATAAAATCATTAGCCATTACCCGTGGCCATTACTCAAATGTTACGTTAACTTTTGACGTAAAAAATCATTACCTACTCAAATATACAACACGTTTTTATAGGTTGTCCGACAGTACTGTAGACTGTTTTACGTAAAGTATTGTCTTGATCTTTAAGTTTAAGGCAATCACCACCATTTTCAATATGTTTTATTCTTTGCAATAATCGTAGCCTTCAGAACATATTCTTTGCAAAGCAGGTGGATTCAAAATGTGTTAGAAAATACAATTCATACCAATAGGTTTTTACAGTATTATTGGAAACCTTTATTACATTTAAATGAAGTCGAGCCGATTGTAGCGCCGATATACCGTGTTAGCAAATGTAAATCCCCGGTACAAATTGACATTCGTCGACGAATGCAAAACGAGCGGAGGCATCGAATGTCACACTTAATCACGCAACGGTGAAGCGAACAGTTTTAATTGTCATTTTTATGTAAATCGGCGGCCGGTGTCACGCTGACAGCTGACAGCTGACAGTTGACAGGTCACCGTTCGTCCGGCGAATCGGGCAATTTACGATGTAGCTGCAGTGAAAATATTTCTTTTTTATCGACGTATGTGAACACTGCAACTGTAACATGACAAAGGTTTAGAGACAAATTAATTCAATTGCGGAGCATGTTCGTTTTAATCGGATTGTCTTTGTAGGATGAAAACTGTTTTCTATTGGCCATATTAAGTATGTTATAAATATTTTGCATGATTTATTGGTTATTAACAGTATGAAATATAATAAGATGCTCTATATAGGATAACACAATGCGAGTAACAAAAATATCTGTTTTCACAATTCAGAAGAAAACATACAACATCACATACATGTTATCGTAACTCGTTCAATTATTCCGATACGAAGCTCCGTTCAACCGTAGCTAGTATATACGATCATAAAATAAATTGATATAAATGCCGCCATTCCATAGATGTCGAAATTGTGAAAAAAAATAAACAGGCATTACACATCATAAAAGTCGGTAGCGCCTCACGAGGGGCGCGCCGTTCCCTGTAACGACCACGTCTTTCATATGTTGAATACTCACTCGAGTTATAAGAATTTACGTCGCTCTTAGACCCCGGTAATGGACATATAAAATCTTATGACCACTCCGCTCTTATGTATTGACTTTTACGGGCCCTTTCGTGTTCCAGCCGTTTTAAGGTTTCAATTCCTCGTAGTTATCTAGGGAGCCGTAAACAAGCGTTTGTGCCGCGATTTTTATGAGCTATTTAATAAACGTTGGTTATGTACTTGGTATTGAAGCAGGTTATTTATATAGATATCATTTTTCGGTTAGTAATATCATTTTTATACGGCACCCGGTATGTGCAAGAAAATTAGCGGTGCTTAGGTACCTACTTACAAAATATAATTAACGATTAAAAGATAAAGTTACGTAAAGAGAGTTAATATAATAAGTACGTAAATAATATCTATTTATCTATATGTTCGCAATTTCTTTTCATTGACTTATTAGAAAATAATCTCATAACATCTACGGTATAGCGTTTTTAGAAAACACGTGATTATGAAATTTTTTTATCATTGTCATGTCAATGGATAAAGTACATATTTCTATTTCCATTCAACTCATTAAACAAACAATGGACATTTGCATATCATACTAAGCAATATTTAATAAGAGTTTATTAAACTCTCCTTTCAATACGCCAATAAAATTTCGCTTGTACAAGCGCGTAACAAATCATTTTGTCATAAACGACATGTGTGCTAACAAAGCAGATAAAATAAACAATAGACAGGGAATCTATTAACTATAAATCAAATGCTAGGACGCAACACGATTGAGCAATAAATATCAATGAGTTTAATGTTCCCGCGCAACACACGATAACTGTCAAGCGACGCCATGTTGGAAGCCATATTGATTTATGACATTTTATTGTGAGCTGTCAATATGTTGCATGGAGTTATGAAAGGAAGCTTTGGAGATTAATAATTGTTCATTAATTAACTATATTTCTTCTGTATTACAATTAATTGAAGTGTCTGCGAGTGTTTAGTGAAATTAATTACTAACTATAATAAATAAGAAATCACTTAAGTACAATCTTGATATCTTAAGGTTCAAACCCTGTTTGAATCCATAATAATGAACCTAGTCAGGCATATGATAAGAAAACTACAAGACAAATCTAATTAACAATTATAGGAGAACAATTCTTTCAATCAATAAACAATAATAATAAGTTTTTAGGAATATTGAACATGTTACTAATTCCACAGAAAATTGTGACGGTATTATATCCGGACAACATTGATTTCATTTGTCCATATTTTAAATAAGACAGGAACACAATTTCTTGACATTTATTCATAACTCCTAATCTCTTTTTTTACGACCTCCAAGCAGTTGTAACGTTTCGTGGCTTCATGTTGTTACGCAAGGCGATAATGGCGGCTCGTAACTCCCAATTGATTCTATGACTTTTCTATCAACAATCTCGACTTTACGTGCGACAGACCATTCGGAATTACGATCAAAATTAATAGAGGTCATCAGTCTCTATTAGCAGGCTCAGTGTAGAGCTTCCGTATTATTTTAAAAATCATTGTTTCATGCTTTGTATATTTGAGTACCTAGTTGTAAAGATGGTTTTATTAGGGCTTGTATTGACAAGTTATTATTTATAACAAAATTAAAGAGACATAGTTCTATAATATACTAAACTTACTACTTAAACAGATTCTTAAATATCACTACACAGTATAAAACAGAGTCACTTTATCTGTCCTTATGTCCTATGCTATGCTTAAATCTTTACACGGATTTTGATGCGGTTTTTTTAATAGATAGGGTGATTCAACAACGCGGACGAAGCCGCGGGCGGGAAGCTAGTTGAAATTTTAAATCATAAATAGCAACTATAATAGAGGTTTATTGTTGCATTGTAAAAATTCAATTGATTGGTTCCAATTCTATCATTGTAGATGAATTTAAAATATAAATTCGTTGAGAAAGGGTAGCATGCTCTTGAAAAGCTGATTAAAATTATATCGAAACAAACAAAAATATCGTTTATATTCTTTACACATTTATTTATATTTTTTATCTTTCTAATTTTTTAGTGCTATTATGATAAAGTTCAATTATAGTCCTTTTCAACTAGGATGATTCCTGTGACACTTCATCGTGTTCCGAATTACGTATTTTATGTTTAAAACGCCAAAATAATTTTAGTGCATAATATCATATTTTATGGCGGCATTATTACCAAAAATATAAAAATGAAACATCTTAAGCTTATAAATCAAAAACAGTATTGTTTAGTTTAATATAATGAAAAATAAAATAAAATAACACAAAAATATAATACCTACGCAATTCGTGTACATGAAATGGATCGTTGAAAAATCATAGAGTTGGAAAATCATATAATCGGCGCCCATCTTGTGATCGTTTGTCAATCGAGTCAATCGTCTGTACGAGTGCGTCAGCCTTGTATACAAGTTGCATTTTTGTATTGATACTTTACGTGGTATTCTGTTATTGTTACTAATTGTTATTGTTGACTTTTTGTTGCTGTTGTTTGCTAAGTTGGCGAAATGCCGAAAAAACTAATTTTGGTACTTTATTCAAATCGATTTCATTTCCATATAAAATATTATCGAATATCGGAAAAAATTGATATGATTTCAGTAAAGACATCTCTACACGTGTCAAAAATCAATGTGTCACAGAAATCATCTTAGGTGGAAAGGACTATAGTTTGCACTGAATCATGGACATTAAAAAATACTGACATTTAAATACAGATAAAAACTAAATAAGCGCAAGTTATGCGCTACCACAGTCAATTAATAATAATAAATTAAATTTATCGCAAGAAATATTGCTTGTAATATTTCTGTCCTGTTTTTATAATAAATTGTTGCGACCTCGATAATTAAATGCTGTTTAATGATTTATATCCAATAATTAGTTATTAATTAGCTTTCGTGTAATATGAGACAACTAGTAAAAAATAATATTTTCTTTTAAAATGTTAATTTATTAAGTTTCAGTAAAACATTTGACTTTAAAACCAATTTGAATACAACTTATTCCAAGTACCTATTACTCAGCTGTACATTTTGTTTTGTCGGGTATATGAATATTATTGAAAAGCATACGACAGATTATTAAATAGTCTTGGCGAATCTCTTTTGATTACTCTTAGTCTGCGTGCTCAACATTCCGTGCGAAAACAGCACAACATCGGTTCAACTAGTTTATAGTTAAATAAAACAGCTAATTTAACAAAATTCAAATTAAAAACTGAACAGTAGCTTTTATTGATGTTATAAACATTAGAAAACCAATCGAATGGCGGGCCGTTTATTGATATAAAGAGATTTATGTCTCCGTTCGTCCGCCGGATGAATGTGCATAAAATTTATTTCTCACCTTTGATTGATTCATGGCTTTTATCGGAAAGTAATAAAATCCCAAATAAAACCAAAATATTTTAAACAACTCGCTTGTTTTTATAGACGCAAGCTTCTAGGAGTTGGCTTAGTTTTAGCAAGTAATTTGTGTAAATTCTTAAATATTTTCTTATAGCGTTTTTCAATCAAAATAAATAACAGGTAACCTTCATATTATTATGTATAGAAAGACATAGAGACAAGGTGATTATTAAAAAATCCATAAAATGTTCACTACATATTTGTTTCGAAATTTTGCGAGTGTCTAATTTTTTATCTGTGTCATAAAGTCGTATCTACAACAATAAAATAACTTTTTAATTAAAAATTACGACTAAATTCCACTTAAAACGTTTTAATTCATTTGAATTTAAATTTGTTAAACCAATAGCAAATAGAAGCAAATAGTTTAAGATGTTAATAATCTAAATAAAGATAATGTAAAGCAAATGAAACATATTTCAAGACTTGAAATAAAATTATTTGTTGTGCAGTTAAATCAATTTCAATACTCCCAAAGCGTAATCAAGCCCTCTAATTAGCCCTTCATTGTCCGAATATTAAAATTTAAACTGTCACCGCCTGGCGTCAAACTTTTCCTATCAACTTCTCAGCGTCATTTGACAGCGCATTCATAAAGCATGATGAATGAACTGTTTTAGTTTTAATAAAAGTGATATAAATGAAGAGTATTAGAGGGGTTGCATTGACATGATTGCTATCCAATTGCGAGGCTAGTTTAAAGTTTCTTTTGTCAATGAATTTCTTCAATAGTCATAGCACTTCTTGGGTTAGGTTATTGTTACATTATCGTATATTCGTGGGCGCATACAATTTAGTTCAAGATGAAATATTTTAAGAATCTAAGGACTTGCGGATTGAGTCAACAAAAGCCTATTTCACTTGTTTTTCTAACTGACAGAATGATAAGCTAAACAGATCATAACCAGAAGTTATGAAAAAGGCTAAAATAAAACTATATAAGTTATTTATTACATGTAATATTATTCTGCATTGCTCCATAAACAATGCTTTAGGGATTTATTATTGACTTGTAACCCGACACCGTTCAAAGAAAAGCAATAATCCAAAACCCTTATTTAATACCGGCATGACCCTGAACTATAACAATTTTGTTTAAACACAGTTAATGATTCTGCAATAAAATGTGTTTATTCGTACAGTCTCCACATCTTTGCTTTTACACAGTATAATCGTACTAACCAAAAGCTTACTTACACTTAAAGATATAAGGGTTACATTCCCGTCAAAATATTTCTTTAATTGATGCAGATTGTGTGATCGAGTATACATTTTATACGTGTGTAACCCAATAGGAAGGGAACGGTAGTAATTAAACTTTTTATTGAACATGTGGGTTTTTATATATCCATAAATTTAAATAATCTGTTGTTTGAACGTTGTAAACTTCGGAATTGTTCGTTCAGCATTTTAAATAGTAGGTAAACGATTATTTACAGAATATTAACATAATTTTTTTTATGCACAACACTGTTAATAAGACAACGTTGCAAATGTCAAAACAATACTTCACACCTTGCTTCACACAATAATAAATAAAAAAGAAAATGTTTTAGCCCGCCCTGGCTCCGCTTATTTTGATTTGGGATAGAGCTAGTTTATGTCAGGCGTAAGGGTAACTAACTATACTACCTTCTTACTTTTTTTAAATATTTCCACCAAACAGGACATAGCACTACAAAAATAGAAACGGTTATTCTATGATACATCACAAATAATAGGTGCTAGACCTTGTAGAGGTGAACACAGCCTGCAATAATGTACGCGAATACATATTTACATTATTAACATCTTAACATAATTTAGAAGAATAACATTATGGATCAATTTAAATACATACAAGAACAGTCCAGTAGTTTCGGTAGGTACTTATTTTTAAAAACAGACGATTAACTTAAATACGCATGTTTTATGTAAATAAATCGAGTTATGCAATTAAATAATATCAATTATAGACTATTTAAATTATAATGTTTATTTTTTATCTTTATTACGTAAATACCGTATAATTAAAGTTTAAACACAACAATGCTATGATAATATATTTGAATAATAAATTAGATATGCACTTTTTAAATTAATGTAATCAATATAAATTGTACCTATTATTGCTATATTACCTATTGATTAGTAAAATGGGTTTCATAATATACTAACGGTATTTTCCTTCCTCAGTCGTTTTGGGAGTTTAACTGCACGCAGCTATTATAAAGCTGAATATTATGTTTGTTTGAACGCGCTAATCTCAGGAACTATTTACTGGTCCGATTTGAAAAATTCTTTCAGTGTTAGATAGCCCATTTATCGAGAACGGCTATAGGCTATAATTTATATTATCATCACGCCAAGTCCAACAGGAGCGGAGCAATGCGGGTAAAACCGCGGGGCACAGCTAGGGTCGTATTAATACCTATGTAATATTAAATTCCTGAAAAACATTAACCTCTATCACACGACGTCAAACACATAAAACAGGGAATTAAAATATAAAAGAGAATCTTACAAACAACAATTAAATGCTAACAGTACTGTTATAATTTTTATACGTGTCGTAAATGCATTAAGTACAGAGTATTTACGAGATCAATGGGAACATAAGCGTACATGTAAATATATTCCGAACAATAAAGTCGCATTTAATACAATTACTGTGACGATATATTGGTGTTTATTTGAGAAGGCAAGCGTTTGACCCCGTAAGTTTTCCGCTGGTTTCTGTTAGGAACTTTCGCGGGAAAGACTATCAGGATTATGTATCAAGAGTAGAAGCCTTTATAATATCTAATATATACTATATCTAATATATAATTATAATATATAATTATAAAGGCGAAAGTTTGTATGGATGTATGGATGTATGGATGTTTGTTACTCTTTCACGTAAAAACTACTGAACCGATTACAATGAAATTTAGCACACATATAGAGGGTAACTTGGATTAACACATAGGATAGTTTTTATCCCGGAAATCCCACGGGAACGGGAACTATGCGGGTTTTCCTTTGCAAACGCGGGCGAAGCCGCGGGCGGAAATCTAGTGTATCAATAATTTTTTAGATCTCTAATTTATTTTTATCGTAAAATGTGCAAACCATTCTATATTTGCTTTTTTTCTTGAAATTATGATCATAGGTTATTGCTTATTACCTATGAGGCCAATCCATATAACTGTAGCAGTCTAGAAGTAGCTGGATCTATGTGGACCCGCTTATTATATTATGGAAAAAATTGAACTTTAGCCATCAGCTTACATTACTTATGCTGAAATATTTTCCTATCATTACACCTTACCTTTTCAAAAGGTTGTTATGAATCTAAACCTGTCTATAGTTTTACAATTAAAACCATGTCAATAGATTTCTAAAGTATCTCGCTTATCTTATACCATGTACCAAGCAAAAATCAGCATCCATAAACGTACATCACTGTTATTTGTGGGAGTGATTCGCTAAGCGCTCGCGAATGACTCCTGAGTCGCAGTGGAAACGATTTGCTACCGTCTGAAACATCTTTATTGCGTTAAGGCTCTTCAGACGGAGCTCTAGCTGGTTTATACTTTATATAGCATGGGAATTGATTGTTAGATTGAAATAATGATTGGGAAAATCTGCAGCTTCGTGTCGTCTGAAAGATACTTTACTTTGAGAGAACTACAATACCATATTAACTGCGCTTATAATAACAACATGGAAATTATTTTAATATCGCTTCTTTAACTCAAAGGAACTAAAGCTATTTAGTTTTACAATTGGTTTTCACACTAATTTAGTAATGTTTGTTAATAGCTGTTCTGTTAGTAGTTTAAATTATAAATACCATATTCACCCATTAATCACTGTTAATAATTACACATAAATAAAGTAAAACGTGGTAAAACTATATAAACACATAAATAAAGTAAAACTATATAAACATCGTTCATCTCAAAACCCTTTGATCAATTTATCTGCATCTTGCAAAACTCGACGACAGTGCGACAACGACACGTTTACGACATCGACGACAAAATTATCGTCGCCAGCTATCAGGTGTCGAGTGAAATATCGTCATCCTGTTCCGAATAATTTATTGCTCTGATGAATGAAAGAGATGGCATGTGTGAGTGCAATACCTAATCAAAAGATGAAAATAAATTAGTTGAATACAGCATGACATGAGTTGCGATCCATTTATTTTCATTTATAGCCAAGATAAGCTGAGCTAGTTCTATCAATTAGGTTTAGACTCTACGATGGACTTAAAACGCGATATTCTCGTTGTGTTTTTATAAAATATATAAAGTGTATCAGCTTTGAGGTAACATCAAACACTAGAAAGTAAGAGAATAATATTTGTGAATATCTTCTAAATAATCATCATAATAATTATTATACCTTAAAAATGCAGCTTTCCATACGATGTTTTCAAAATAAAACTAAAATAGATGTAAAAATATAATAGTCTACAGTTGTATTCAAGTCCAATGACACCTTCTAAACCTAATGTTTAGGATAGGTTTAGGAATAGGATTAAACAATCGTTGTTTAATCCTATTCCTTACCCATACAGATACTCTTTTTTATGTTAGAGCTGGCAAACTAACTGGTGGATCGCCTGATGAAAAGAGATCTCCACCGTCCACATATTTTTGCAGTTGTTAAGCCTTTAAAGGGGAGTTGTAAAGACAGTATCCATTTTTCTCATTATTATTCCTTCTCCATCACCCAGAAAAGTTCCATTAGCCACAGAGCTCACAATGCTGGTGTCGTATATTGGCTGTACCGACAGGCGTCACTTGTTACTGCAACTTAACAAGCTAGCGATATGCTTGGAGCTGTGCTAGTATGGATTAGGCTTTTTATTTTAATCGTTTCTATTCATTTTGTAAATGAGGCTTTGATACATATCTAATTAATGTAGTTATTGTAAACATTTTTAGTTGAAATCCACTTTAAGTGTATAGAAAACTATATAGACCTTAATGAGTTTTTTTTAGTAATAAATACTACTCTTTACAGTATTACGGCTATTTTCATGTTATACATTAAATAAAATTTACGACGCAATAAAATGCAATATATAAAAGCAATAAAATATTCAAGAGACAATAATGAAATGAAACAAAAAAACAACGCAAAATATTTTAATGTCGTACTGATTTCAAGAATTGAAATTTTATCGACCATTTACATGAAGTAAACAAATAAATAACATACTTCATGGACATTTCGCGTAAACACAATGATTGATTTGGAAAAGTATTTATAGTAAAATGTGTGGTATTTAATTATTGTGTAAATGATCGACAACAACGTGTACGAGAAAATTATATTGTTATTACAATTGAATTTAATGTTCATTTATTGACATTTCATACGAGTTGAATTAATATGTTAAATTGATTATTTGCAGGTAGACTGTACTTTGCGCTTTGGCATGTTTAGTCGTTGATATTAAGCTAGTTACAACGTCACATTAACAGAGAATTGAAGCATCTTATTAGCAATATTTTAGATTTCAATAAAATCAGCAATGAAGCAATAATAACTTTTAACCGAACAATTAAAATGATACACAATGCAAATGAATAGGAAAATATTCCTGAATAAAAGAGCCATCTCCATATAACGTAGCTCGTCTCAGCAAGGTGCTTGTTAAGGGGGTTGTTTACCCCCACCCTGCGTTGTGTTGGTGATTGCTTCCATTTATCGGATTTGCGAGTTATCAACGATACCGTCATATTTCTCTTGTCATCTTTGAATAGTTTATACTTTAAACCCTACTCTTTTCTTTGAAATTGTGTTAAGTTTTCTTTAAAGGTACTTATCGATCTATTACGTATAGGATTGATAACTATTGAAATGCTGTAAGAGATTGAAGTGTATTAATAAAGATGCAGACCATATAAAATCTCATTTCTGATCCAATTCTTTAGACTACACAAAAAGCACACAAATTATTTTTTGTACTGAATAGACGATCGCAGAATGAAAGTGCAAGATAAAATTGAATTAGAAGTACATATACGAAAATTCTGGTCAACCAAACTATTACACATATGCCACTATTTAAACTATCCTTTCTCTGAAGCATTCTAGCGTTCCAAAAACTAAAGCCAAGAAACAAACCGAAGCAAGACATCTCAAACACGATCGATCAATTGTCGCAAACATCGGCTAACAATGTTGACATGCACACGTCGCCTCGCCAATTACTGGGACTGTTGGAACAGCTTGCAAGCGCAAACAAAATCTATGTTAGTTTGAACGGCTTTGAGGAAACTATTATTGGTAGCGTCTGTGGATGTTTAGGCTAATCAAAAGAAGATCGTCCACAAATGTTAATTTTACTAAAACTAATGATGTCTTACCTTCTAGTAATACAACGCTATTTTCAACACTGAAAGTTAATATGACATTACCGAAGAAAGCATTAAAGGCACAAAATATTTAAATATCAATATGGTGATAAAGTGACCTTTAAAATAATATCAGTTAAGCAATGATCAATAATTAAATTGCAAGAAAGAATACAAGCAAACTAATATATAAATGTCGATACAATGTTTGTAAACTCCACATCTAAGATATTAGGATACTAAGCAGGTTAAAACAGTAATTAGTAATGCATGATGATTATTAAGGTCAATGTACATTGCAAATTAATCAAAAACAATGTAATATGTAAAACAAAGTACTGATATGACGCTACTATTTTTTTAAAGATCTGCTGCTGCGGTAATTATTTCGAAGCATTTCAAATGAATGTGGTTTCACAATAAGTGAATTCAGTGCCAAACGTTATTGTCTCGAAGTAAAGTTCTTTGCCCAAATAACAGAAATTTACTGACTTACTGACTACTGTAAGCGTGTAACCGTTAAGACATGCATATTGCATAAGCTGGTTATGTAGCAGCGTGTTAGGGTACGTATTATTGCAAGCAATACGGGAAATCTCAAAAAAATGTTTTGAGCATATTTTGTGACTTTTCTAAAGCATTTGACAGCGTAGAACATTACACTTTATAGCGTAAACTCAATTACTATGGAATTAAAGGTTCAAGACATAATCCAATAGCTTCATTATTTCATAATAGGATATAGGGCGTTATTGATAAAGAAGAAAGTTCTTGTGGTGCGTCGATTAACATTGGTGTTCTACAAGGATCTATTCTTAGTCACTGTTTGTTTTATATATAAACTAATGATCTACTTTTTAATTATTCCTTTCGTAAGATTGTTCTATTGTAAACGAACTTTTGAATGAATTTATTCTCTTTCTTCGATATAAATAATATTAAAGTTCAGCGCTAGAACGGTTCGTACGTAGTCCGCCTTACAAATTCATGCACAATTTACTCCGCGTCGCGCGAGACAGGCCCGCCATTCCGTCAGATTTACAACACGACTGACATTTTAACGATAATACGTATTTACGACTATTTATGTGTATTTACGCGTATTACGACCGGCGTAAAAGCACGCCCGTTTAATTGTGAAATAAAATTGAATTTACGCGATACGTTTATAACGTTTTATGACTGGATGGCGGAAATAGGACGCGCTGATTTCGACTGCAGTGATTTAGTGAAGATTCATTGGTTTCAGCGACGATTTGGCGGAACCGTTTTGTGAAACTTTTTTTTATTTTTAATTTTACGACTTTTCGTAATGGATAAAGTCTATATTGTTGAATTGTTTATGGACTATTAGGACTTGTGCTTTTAAAGTTTATAAAATTATAACAATTCGCAGAAGCATCGTTCGAATTGAATAAAATAAAGTGTGCTCGTTTCTTTATAATAAATTATGTAGATATAGTAGATAATCAAAATTCCTGTTTTATTAAAATCGATAAGACATCTTATAATCGTTTTGTAAAATGGATTAGAAGAAGGTTTTATAAAATAAAGGCTGTTGGTAACAAGAAATAAGATTATTGAAAATACCGTATGCAAAAAATGTAGCAATAATTATAGTCTAATTGGTTCAATTTCACATCAAAATAAATAAAATTATACTACACTCAAATTAAGATGACTCTTACAATTTAATTATAAATCACGTCAAAAGCATTAACATGTTTGAGCGAAAAGCCGCGTTACATCCAGGGCCGACTTACCGACATAAAAGTCAGTGAGCCATAAATCGTAAACAATAACTACTGGGTCCGGACTAATTCGAGACACAGTTTTATTGGTCAGAGATCCGATGAGCTTCACGTCTTATTTAAGTGCGTGCCTGAAGCGTGTCTATCTTGAACAATTACCTACATTAAAAAATCACAAGCTAGTAATTATTTTGAATTAAAAATGTCATCTAATTGAAATTTTGGAATTATTAGCCAAAAAATTTCTAGGGCTCTGGAAATGGTTCCTTGGTGAACTTTCTTGGTGAATAAAACATTGAGACTGCTTCTATAACCACCAAACATAGGTGTGACTGACAAACAAAGAACATTTTCTTTTCTTTTCCAGTTTTCGTTTAGAAACTGACCGTAATGGCAGTATTGGGCAGATAAATTTCATATCTAATTCACTAATCGCTGCTCTTTACAAGTAGGTGATCAGCCTTCTTTAGTCCCGCCAGACCGAAGCCATTTGCTGTTAATCTCCACAGGAAATTGAAGCCAGTACCGTCCATTCTATACATTGCTACATATACAACGTACATTATGTGTACACACGTTTTTGCCATTCTACCCTTAAACTTAAAGTTTAGCCACAAGTATTAAGCTGCAGTACATTACAAGCATTCCCAACCGCTAAATGCGAGTCAAACTGTTAAGCATTAGAAGCCACCAGTATGCCAGACACGTCGACAAGCGATTATCATATAAACAGCCCGCATTACGTCCGAGGCTTACGAGGAATATTTATAAATGCTAAACGCACCTTAAATGGGAATACTTGCAATACATTTCGAAGTAATGGATTGATGAACGAGCGCTTGGATGTGGTATTTACGTAACGTAATTATGTGCATACAAATCGGATGAGAGATCATGGTGATGAGTGGATACGTGAAATAGATTGATTAGTGGATAATCTTTGTAAATTTATATAGTAGGTACTGTAAAAGGCCGGACAAGTATTCGTAGTGTTGCAAGAGTTAAATGTGTTGGTAATTACTTAACTAACCTAGATGTTCTCGACGAAAATAACTGCCATTAAATTTTAAGTTAACCTAAGTTAATTTAAAAAACAAAGGAAATAAATTATAACTATGAAGACGTGAAAGATTAAACACACAAAAATGTAGGAGTAGATGGAGTGAGTGCGCGAATAAAAGGCTTATATACTGATCAGCAGATAATACATTCTGTGAACAAAAAAAAACGTGATAACACGAACTAAGCAAATTATAAAAAGGAGATAATACTATAAATATCATCTAAATTTAAATTAGGCATACAATCAAACGACTCTATAAGTCCTTAAAACTTAAAACAATACAAAATAATTAAACATGCCACATCCATCCATTTTACTCAGTGTCCTGCTAGCAAGTAGCATGAGGGAAGGGTATCGGAGTGTCGGCATTTTAATTGATATGTCTCAGCCATTTCACAGCCCGATTACCCTCGCTTGTCCACTTCTACGGATATTAAAATACCTTTTAACTTATTGTGAAACGATAATTCAGTGGTAGGTAATTGAAATTTTGGCGCTAGAAATCTATTTGCTATGGTTAAGAGGTCGATTTTTCGGTCTGCGGCTTTTTGTATTTCTTATAATATTATCGTCGGATTTTTAATATTATGATAGTTTCATTTTTTTATAGATACGACTTTTGGATAATTTTCTTAGGTATGTACTAGATACAAGATAACCATTTTACCAAAAATACATGAACGATTTTGTATAATTACAAATTTTAATAAGAACAATAAAATTAATGTAAATTTATTTTCCCTGATCTTTACGACCAGAATTAAAAGGATCCTTCAATTATATTAAAGTCTCCTCATATAGTACTTTTAAAAGGAAATGGTGGCAATCAAAATTCTCCGATAAGTTCAACACATTAAACTGTCGTCAAATATTTTGTCATTAGGACTGTTACCTGAATTTGTAAACAGAAGCTCCATCTAAGTGAAGTTCGGTGTATTAATTTTTGGGTTCTGTAAGTATATTTTTTTGTTATTAAATATAACTGTATGGGTCTTTTTTAAATTTCTTCGAAGCCTTTTTACTGTTTGCTCGGGTATCACTTATTAATTGAATAGGGTGTGCGTTCGAAAAGCTTGAATTATGAATACTACCTGTTACTTATGAATCCTCATACTTTGCATAAGGTAAACGTGTTCTCTCTTTTTCTACTTAGTAAGTAATAGCTACAAATCCATAAAAGTTGATTTAGCCGTATTCTTAAAAGTCCAAAGCATTATCTGGTTAAATTTTTGCATGTTTGTTTATAAGTCTCCTTTTCTGTATTGAGAGTTAGAATTAAGGTCTCCCCAACTTATCTACAGTATAACTACAATATAAACAGCTTTCCACACAGCAATAAATGCTCCGTTCAACCCGAATTTCTAAACAAGTCGAAGATTTTTTTATAGACGTGCCAAAAAACCAACAGCCGGCCAAAGTCGTTAGGTCGATCGAATCTTATATGGGCGGTTATTTCGGGCCAAGTTTACGAGCTGTGGAGCCGATAATCTGATTGTATTTCTGTTTATTGCCGATGTAATGTGTCGTATGGCTGCTGAGGCGGCTACGTATATTATGGTGCATTAACATTTTGTTCAATAATTTAGTTGACACCGAATGACGATAGCGATGATAACATTCCGTGGTATACTCGTACAAATTGGATATTCGTATTTGTTTTTAAATGTGACGGTTTCAATTTCAAGGCTTTATCTAAATTGAGATTGAAATTGTACGTCTCAAATAACGTTTTTATAACGATATGAGACAAATGAGACTGACATACTTTTTAAAGTTTTTATTTTTTTCGTTCTTTTTTTCCACTATTTCCAATTATCGTGTAGTTTATTACATAAACCGTCGTATAATATTTTCATATGTGATAAGACTCTTTTCGAAATCTTTATAATATAAGAGCAGCAATAAAAAAGTAATCGTCCTCTATCTATTATATTTTTCAGTTCAATTACTTTATTGTATTAAAATTCTCCAGTTTACTTATATCATTCAGAATACACTTAATTGATTCCAGTCAGCAAGCAGACCCAATAAAAACGTATTTATTATTGCCATACAAAAGTTAACATCGTATACGATACTGCGTAACACAAGATGCTATTAACAATCCTCCGTGTCCTAGCAGCGATCATTTATTCATATAGTACTATCTTATCGGCGTAATACAAGATGCCATAACAAAACAGACCATACGTTTAAAAATGGCGTCTGAGCGTGCTTGAGTCCAAGCACGTTATAATTATCATTTAAATTGTGCCCACCGCGTTACAAGATGACAGTTGACAAATGTAATGGCGATAGAGGGGCCGCTGACAGCGCATTGAGAATTTTTATGTGCTCATATCCAATGTTTTATATGGCCGTGTCAACTCCCCTTTTGAACACTTGCATACTTAGCACTTCATCTACTCTTTCAATGTTACATCTTATTGCATTGCAATACGGTTCAAATTTATTTACTTCTACAATTTCGACTGTATTGTTACTTTGGTTATTCTATACAGGAAGCCAAGAATACTTATTCTATTTGTCCAGACGTGTGGGAACCTTATTCCGAGGGGTTAGAGTTTAGTTTTGAATAAGATTTTTAGTGTCATATCAAAAGCATACGATTGTTAGTTGGCAGCGCAGTAGATGTTTTGCTCGTAAAAACGGAACTTATACCTAATTGCGTATAGATGGCGCTCTATTTAATTCACACTTGATTGGCCCGTTTCATGTCTGTCTGTTCGAATGACGTTTTTATTGTTATTAATTGTTTAAGTGTTAGCGTTTTAGTGCTTTTTGTTAACACATGGTTTGTGCATATGTTTGAGAATTTTAAAGTATTTTTTATTATTATTGCTTGGCAAAATACATAAATAGCATAGTCATGTAACTGTTCATTTGGTATGACAGAAATTTTGTTGTTTCGTAAAACACGAATAGATCATTTTTATTTTTTTTCCCTAGAACAATAAGGTATTTTTTATTTCCTTCGATCTTTTGACCTGTAAAAAGAAAAAAAATTAAAATTTAAAGCTTGAATCGATTCAATGCAATCAGTAAACATCTAAATGTTAATTTGGTTGGTTTTAAAAAGGTTAAAAGCTAAACGCACATTAAAATGCCCGTCGATTCATAAAATATGTTAACAAAACAAATGTTAGCTATTATCCAACGTTCTTACAAAATCTCAAAAAAAAAAACAAATAAAATCCTAAACAAAATGCCGTCAACCCTACCACATACGTCGTTAAACAAGTGACAATAATAATTCAACTGATCGTATCATTTTACTTCAAACTCTATCTTTTAACACCTTACATACTTTGGGTCACATTATGCATAAATTACTAAAACAGCATAATTTTGAACTTTATTCCGTTGACGTTTCAGACGAGAATTGGATATAATTTTTATAAGAGCTACTGATAGGGCTGTAATTAACCGTTTATCGATGAAATAACTCGATGCGTCCGATCTTATCTTGACCTTCTCACAGTAAAAGTTAGGGAACGATTACGTACTCTGTCATGTAATTTGACACCTCACTCGGTAGCGTTTAGAACACACTGAGCTAAAGTTTCCAAAAAGTTTCATTTTAGATTTCTAACTTATAATCTAATGCTTCAGAACGTTAGAAGCTTTACATACCTAGTCAATGTTTAACAGAACTCGACTTATCCAATTATATCCTGTATTAAAAAAATAAAAAAAATCTCACACATTAACTAGTGTCCAACTCTAATTAATGTCTTTGAATAATTGCATCGCTTTTTACAAATTGATTTTAAATTAAAATATCTCCCAGTGCACTCTCATCCTTAGCTACAAACAAACCGCTGTCGTAGTCGATAATAATCGAGTCACGGCAAAGCGCGTAAATATCGAGATGGTGTCGATACTCGAGTCGACTCGATCGAGATAATAACGATTTATCGACTACCGCCCGAGTAGCGCTACTTACTACTCGCTCCTTTGTGGAGTCGACTTTATAGCTGAAATTCTAGACTAATTATTGGTTCCGTTTACTTTACTGCGATTTAAACGAGGCCGGAGATTAGACTAAACGATTTGTTTGGTGTAAATTATAATTGTGGTATTCAAAGAGATTAAATTATTGCTAAGTATATATTATAATTTATGGATTTTTGTTAAGTTATCCTATACGACCCTATACGATGTATCTCTAAGGTAGGGTAGGTAGGTAGGTTTCTGTACTATATTCATTTCATTCTATTATAAACCATTTTTTACAATAATTGAATTTTCTTTGAAAATTTTCACAAGCATCATTAGATAGATGATTTATTAGATAGATCATACGTTTACAATTAAAATTAATAGAACGCATGTAAAAACATAAAAAATGGAACATCTACGCATATTTATTCTTTGGCCACGAATTCTGCCCCGCGCTATCAAAATAGCCATCTGATGAACGATCCTACGATACCCATAAACAAATTTAGAGTTAAATTTATGAATAACCACAAGATCTCAATGAAAACATTGTTATAAACTAAAACGAGTATTCTCCACGTCGTAAAACATCGGTTTTATGTTCGTATTGCACATAACACGCGATATATGTTTAAAATAATGTTTGTTTGCCTAAAATATGTTCTGTTTTTACTATTAATCGGGCGTTTCATGGTTTTAACGTGCAGTTTTAAATCATCAATTTGTGAGGCTGCGAAATGTATGGCGTACAAACGCAGCTAACCTACTAAAGCTAGCCTAATTTTTAAATCGAAATCGCTGTTCTAGAATTTATGTTGTAGATTATTTTCAGATACATATTATATCATCAGCATTCAGATAGAGTACAGATTGAAAAAAATAAGATTTTTTTTTTATTATCTAGCAGTTTCATAATTATTAATTTTCCAAACGTTTATATATAAAAACATTGTATTGAATTACTATTCTTTCAAGCTTTTCTTATTCTTAAAAAAGTGGTTTCAAGCCCCAGAATAAACCCCCTAAGTCACCACCATAAAACCAAATTTATCTATGACAAATACACAACTCTCCTGTTTAATATAAAAACAAAGCTACAAAGCATACAGGAAATGCCTAGCTATAAAATATAATCATAAATAACTCATCCTACGTATCAATGAGAGATATTTCGCCTTTCATCTCTCAAGAGTTCAAGACTCCATTAACATTACCCCGATCAAAAGCAGTCTGTCGTTTATTGCAAATAGACACACAAACACGTGCGAAGTGATAGGCTCTAAAAAGTCGATCAAATGTTTCTGCACTTTCAATATGCCACGTGGATAGTCATGGAATATCAGCCAATAGCGGTTAAATAAAAGAAAAAAGAACTTAGAAACACGCTTAATTTATAGGTACATTTTTTTTTTAAATTATAGGTACTAGTGTAACCGAACCTTAATAAATATTACAAAGTTTTAATTAAATCTGTCCGTTTAAAGCGGGTTAAAATCGAGTCTAAGTGAGAGAGGCAACATTCAAACATCTATCTATACATATAATAAATCTGTAGAAGGGTCATTTCTGTACATTGAAAATATTGAAAAAATAAATAGCAGGGGGATACTGGATCGATACCAAACCCAAATATGTGATTAAAAAAATTTTTGTCTGTCTGTCTGTCTGTCTGTATGTGAAGACATCACGTGAAAACTACCGGTTCGATTTCGATGAAACTTGGTATAATTATACCTTATTATCCTGGGCGTAAAATAGGATACTTTTTATCCTGGAAAAATACGTAGAAAAAAAATTAATCTTAATTTTTCAGTTTTATCCATAGACGTTGTTCTGTAGAACCGCGAACACGTTGCGTATTATTATAGGCCTAGCCATATTTGGGTCCAATAGATATTTATAAGATGTCATTGTCAGAGTTACTCAAAATGGAGAAATAAACCATCCACGCGAAGACCGACATCCGCGCGGACGGAGTCGCGGGCGGAAGCTAGTATTACATATAAGCATAAAAAGTAAAAACATAAGAATGCAGCTAACATAAGCATGTTAAAACGCTCCAAATTACAGTAGTCTGCAAATGTATTTTTTCGTATTTCAGCCCAATTAATTATTTTTCTTAAACTTCTAGCTGCTGTTTGCGAAACCACTGACTGGAATAAAAAGTATATCGTAAAATTTACAACATCCATAAAACTCGCGAATTTTATAGTTATGAAGATTATGTATATGTTCACTTTTAAGAAAAGCATAACTGAAGCAATAGCTCATTGATGAAAATCAAAATGCTCATTAGTGGAGGAATTACAGAATTAATCACAAAAGTGACTTTCCGTGTATTTATTGTCGCCCTAAGATACCATCGAAAAAAAAAATTATATGTATCTACTTCTGCTTTTTTCTAAGTGGCAACTCTCGATACCAGTGAGTATGGATTCTGCCTATGCAATGTCTATTCCTTAAGACACTATTAAAACTCAATATATGTATTTCGATTTATACCTTCATTAATTAGAGTAGAGTCCAGAATGACATAATTTCAGCCTTAACGACCTCCACAGCCATTTATATTTATTCATGGACAAAATACATATATACACGTGTCAAGACACTCAAGCACTAAAACACAACTGAACACTAAAATATTTTTCCGGTTACGTTATTTATGGCAATAGTGTCCATTAAATTTATTGTGTTAACGAGTTAACTTGCATTTGCTTTATTTTAACGAGAGTTATCTGTTGATCATTAAACTGTGTGATTTAGTTTTAGAGTAACAAATATAACAATTAATGTCCGTTTTAGAAAAGTGTTTTGTTTAACTTCATAAAATATCAAGTTTATGTGTATAGGGTATAAATGGCTATAATACTAAATTTTAATATGTGTAGAGCGTTAATTTTAGAGAATGAAAACGATGACAGTTTATTCTATGCGATTAAAAATCCAGTAATTGCATCACTAATATTTTATTCTTCGTCTAGATATATTTAATTTAATTTATTGCTATTAGCTAATCTTATTAAAAATTTTCTCTATATTTTATAATTATAAACTTGTCTGGTTTATGGTAACATAATTCATTAAATAAACTTTTTATAGCTAAGATTATCCGTTAATATGCAAATTCAGTAATTTAGTCGATATCTGTAGCACATTAAACTAAAACTTTCAGTCTTAAAATAAATCAGATACAGTTTTAAAATGCATATTTAATAAACCTGGTAGGTACTAAAACATTCATAAAAAATCGTTTATTTGTTTCATAACATTCTTTATTACAGCTTCGACAAAATGGTCTAATAAGATGCAGCATCCTACAGTTAAAATATTTAACCATCAGTTAATGTTGGAGTTAACTTCGTATTAATACGGAGCCGTGAACATCACGTGTTTACGATTATAGTCGAAGAGGGCGCGTCCCGTCAACAAATCGTCTAACTAAAAACGTCACATAGATTAAAAAGAAGATGCGGTAATAATAATTGTGAAGGTTAGAACTTCAAATCGAATGTAAAAGTGTATTTGAATCATACTAGTATTAGTTTAAATATAGTAGTCATGAAATTCGCTACATTTAAAATGTTATTCTTCAATTATTATTGTAGACAAAAACAATAGGTTATAGCTGTATCAAGAATGACATAAATGTAATGTTTTAATGGTTTATATTATAGTATTAATATTGATAAAGCTATTTAATAACAAATTGAGCTTGTCACACAACATAACATTTCAAAAGTAGACACAAATACAATTAATGACATTATTTTAATTGTTATTTCTGAAAACTCAGTATCCCTAAGCCTATAAAATTTTATATAAATATAAACACGCCAGAGTATAAATTACAGAACAGGTAATAAATGAAACACTATAAAGTAAAATTGTAAATAACGTAGCCAATTAAAAGGCGAAATAATTTTAATGACCCACCACGCTGTAATGAAGTCAAATATTTCATACCGTGTTCGTATGAAATATTTACACAACCTTATAAGTGCAAAATGAACAGCTAACGCGACACATTATGCGAGAACTTGAGAGACCTCCTGCGTGGTGGCATTAACGTCGACACCTGCTACGTCTGCCTAATTAATTAGTCTTTGCCGTGTTCAGATAGACATGCTGTTTGTTTTACATTCACAGTTTATGGGACCAATTAGGCTGAGCTTATTAACTGGTGTAAAACTTACAAAATAGCGTCGAGATGTACTAGTGTGTATATTTGGTGTATTTTGGTCAGCTGTCGAGAAACAAAATTTTCTTATTTTCTTTTCGTGCCACTAAAGTTATAAGAAATACACAAATAGTAAAAGCTAACACATATTTGTAAGACACATGTAAGTAATACATACATATTATATTAAATATTTCTTTGTTACAGGACTTTGATATGGACAGATGCGTTGTGCGGTTACTTGGCACTTGCGGAAGCTAAGGATTACGAGAAAATAATCTGGAATAAAAATGCCCATATTATGTACAGAATTTTTGAATGACAAGTAATGTAAAATCTACTTATTGTACGAATATACCTTTTAATAAAACAAATTAACGAATATAGATATTTCCTACAATAAATTGATATTCAAATACCTAAAGAAATACTTTAATTTGAATTTATTGCAATTTAAATTTAATGTAAGTAAATGATTTTAATTTGAAGGTCGTTACTAACATTTTGGATGTAAATCTAGGTAATTACTAATTAACGTATCTACACTTATAAAGGATACGTATTTTATATGAAATATAATATCTTTATGGTCATATTTATTTAAATTCTGAGCTACTTTTATTTAATAAAGATTTTTATCAGATACGTTTTAGTTTTTAGTATAAACCTAGATGAATATCAGCCTATGATTTACGATGCCTTCAATAAAACAGTTATTTTCTGCTAGCTTTCCCTTCTTGTTATTTCGCTCTAGTGGTTCTAAAAATATGCAGATTTGTGGCTATTAATTAGATTTTATTCTAAAACTTTCATAAAAAATTAATGGAATCACTTTATAAAAGTAGTTTATTAAATCGTCATAGATATTGTTTTAACATAAATTATTTGGTGACTTCTCTGTGATAGTATTGATTTATAGGTATTCTATGAACTTCCATATAATGAAATATTGTTTTAAATTAATTGCTTATTTTTATAACAAAACTAGCTTTCCGCCCGCGGCTTCGCCCGCGTTTTCAGAGAAAAACCCGTTCCCGTAGGATTTCCGAAATAAAACCTATCCTATGTCCTTTCTCGAGTATCAAAATATATCTATACCAAATTTCATGCAAATTGGTTCAGTAGTTCAGGCGTGATTGAGTAACAGACAGACAGACAGAGTTACTTTCGCATTTGTAATATTAGTATATGGACACACGGAGAGCTTAATTTTCACAAAAAGCTCTAATCGCACGGAGAGCTTAATTTTCACAAAAAGCTCTAATCGCATGGAGAGCTTAATTTTCACAAAAAGCTCATATCGCACGGAAAGCTTAATTTGCACAAAAAGCTCTAATCGCACGGAGAGCTTAATTTTCACAAAAAGCTCTAATCCCATGGAGAGCTTAATTTTCACAAAAAGCTCTATTCGCACGGAGAGCTTAATTTTCACAAAAAGCTCTAATCCCATGGAGAGCTTAATTTTCACAAAAAGCTCTAATCGCACGGAGAGCTTAATTTTCACAAAAAGCTCTAATCGCATGGAGAGCTTAATTTTCACAAAAAGCTCATATCGCACGGAAAGCTTAATTTGCACAAAAAGCTCTAATCGCACGGAGAGCTTAATTTTCACAAAAAGCTCTAATCCCATGGAGAGCTTAATTTTCACAAAAAGCTCTAATCCCATGGAGAGCTTAATTTTCACAAAAAGCTCTATTCGCACGGAAAGCTTAACTTTCATAAAAAAGCTCTAATCGCACGGAGAGCTTAATTTTCACAAAAAGCTCTAATCGCACGGAGAGCTTAATTTTCACAAAAAGCTCTAATCGCATGGAGAGCTTAATTTTCACAAAAAACTCATCGCACGGAGAGCTTAATTTTCACAAAAAGCTCTCATCGCACGGAGAGCTTAATTTTCACAAAAAGCTCTTATCGCACGGAAAGCTTAATTTTCACAAAAAGCTCTAATCGCACGGAGAGCTTAATTTTCACAAAAAGCTCTAATCGCATGGAGAGCTTAATTTTCACAAAAAACTCATCGCACGGAGAGCTTAATTTTCACAAAAAGCTCTAATCGCACGGAGAGCTTAATTTTCACAAAAAACTAATCGCACGGAAAGCTTAATTTTCACAAAAAACTAATCGCACGGAAAGCTTAATTTTCACAAAAAGCTCTATTCGCACGGAAAGCTTAATTTTCACAAAAGAGCTCTAATCGCACGGAGAGCTTAATTTTCACAAAAACTCATCGCACGGAGAGCTTAATTTTCACAAAAAGCTCTCATCGCACGGAAAGCTTAATTTTCACAAAAACTAATCGCACGGAAAGCTTAATTTTCACAAAAAGCTGTAATCGCATGGAGAGCTTAATTTTCACAAAAAGCTCTGTTCGCACGGAAAGCTAAATTTTCACAAAAAAGCTCTAATCGCACGGAGAGCTTAATTTTCACAAAAAGCTCTAATCGCACGGAGAGTTTAATTTTCACAAAAAGCTCTAATCGCACGGAGAGCTTAATTTTCACAAAAAGCTCTAATCGCACGGAGAGTTTAATTTTCACAAGAAGCTCTAATCACACGGAGAGCTTAATTTTCATAAAAAGCTCTAATCGCACGGAGAGCTTAATTTTCACAAAAAGCTCTAATCGCACGGAGAGTTTAATTTTCACAAAAAGCTCTAATCGCACGGAGAGCTTAATTTTCACAAAAAGCTCTAATCGCACGGAGAGTTTAATTTTCACAAAAAGCTCTAATCGCACGGAGAGCTTAATTTTCACAAAAAGCTCTAATCGCACGGAGAGTTTAATTTTCACAAGAAGCTCTAATCACACGGAGAGCTTAATTTTCATAAAAAGCTCTAATCGCACGGAGAGCTTAATTTTCATAAAAAGCTCTAATCGCACGGAAAGCTTAATATTCACTAATAAAAATAACTGTGTTAAAAACAACCGACTTCAAAAACGGAAAAGTACGAAATAAAAAAGATTTGACAACAGTTGAGTGAATATCAGCTCCTTAGTTTTAAATTCAAAAATCATATTAAATTCAATAATTACTTGTAAAAACTATCCTATGTGTTCATCCAAGTTACCCTCTATATGTGTGCTAAATTTCATTGTAATCGGTTCAGTAGCTTTTACGTGAAAGAGTAACAAACATCCATACATCCATACATCCATACATCCTTACAAACTTTCGCCTTTATAATATATATATTAGATATTAGAATATTAGATATTAGATAGTTCGAGGTATTTTATCGCAGTAAAGCAAGGTTAGCAGATAATGTGCTAACGAAATTTTGAATCAGTTATTTTTAATTTTTCACATGAATCGAATAAAAATCCGTAAAAGCTGTTGTTGTTTTAATTAACCGTGTGCGGAAATGGAAGGGTAGTTATCAGTTCAGACGTACAATATACAGGATGTTTGTTATCAGCGAAGGGAGGCAGGTTTATAGCACTTCCGACTTGCATCACCCTGTATAACGGGGGCCTTGTAGCGTTTTGTTTCCACTTTTTGCTGATAGCGCGAGGGTTGAGAGACAAAAGTTTATAATCGGACGCTTGAATTTTTAAATGAAACACAAGTGGTGGATGAATTGCTTTCACTTGAAATATATGTTGAAGAAATAATTAAAATATATTTGATGCGAAAACAATCCATCTTCTTATGCATCCTTTTTCTATAATAAATTCGAATTTCCCACACAATCAGATTTTAAGGTTATAAATTTAATACAATTATTGTTTTATTTCCTTGATAGATACCTATTTACTTAAATTCATATTCGTGTATCCACAATATTTCCCAAAAATAAAATAAAAAATGAATTACTTACGCATAAAAAGCACGAAGCGCGAATCTTTATGCGTTGCGCACATCAAAACAAGATCGTCCAGACGATGCTTGTTTGTCAGTCTGTCTGTCCGAATTAATGCCCGTCTTCATTTAATGGATTCGCATCAAACTATGTTTGTTTAATATCAGGAATTCGCCGTTCCAAATTATACCATTAGTCTTAAAGAATTTCGTTTTTAGAAAGAATGCAGTAGCATTTTTTCAATTACAGTTGTTTTATATCGGAATCTAATGTGACTATTTTGTTAAATTGTGGATTTGTTTGTTAATTGAGGGTTTCAAAAACCCTATTCTTACTCAGAAAGAAACTTTGTATGTAAAGCGGGAATAAAAATAGCTAGAAGAATAAAAAATAAATAAAGTAAAACCATGAATGACCTCTTCTCTACTTTTGTAATAATTTGTATGGATTCGATTATCCCCATAGCGTGACATAACAAACAGAATCGAAAGAGTTACATGCTTTCATAAAATGGCCGTAGGTAGGTACCTTATCCGTTTACATTAACCCTTCAAGCCACACCTCCGCGCCCGTCGGAGTTGGGAGCGTGAGGTTTTTTCGTTACGGAATTTCTGGATTCGGTCCCCGCGCTCAAGGCCCGCGATAGAAGCTATGCAATAGCTTGAAAATAACGAAAAAATAACAAATGAAATGGGCATCTGTGCTTGTTTAAAGACTACATTAAAATAATACATATTTAAATTCTAAGCAAATAACTCCGTAGAGTGATTTCAGTATTATAACGCTTGATAAATAAATTCATTTCTTTGTTAATATAATTTTAAAAAATATGGTAGAGTTTTAAATAATATTTATATACTTACAAAAGGTAATCCAAGGTAAGCAGAGATTAATAAAAAAAATTACTAGCTATGTATTTGAAAATACATATTAAAACGAAATAAATGTCTTTTTTGAATTACTGTGAATTAATGTCGTTGTTTATTGAGTTACTAGATACTAGAGAGATTTTACCAACAGTATTGCCAATAAAAATATGATATAATATATTCAGCTCGGTAGGTCAATCTGTGGACGCTTGTGGGCGACCGATTAACAACTAGTTACCGCAGTCCGCACGACAAATCATTGCGGTTTGCTCGTGGGAGTTCGTGTTTTTATTTAGTTTCTCTTTGTTCTTTAAGTTCTGTATTTTATTGTTATCTTTATTTTATTATATAAAATCAACTGTACAATTTTATTATGCTTTATTCGACGCAGTTTCACCCATGTCGTAGCTAAGTACATGATGCTATAAATTTAATAAAATCATCTTTATTTGGTTCTTACAATTTTAAAAGGTTACAAAACTTAAATTAAGAGAAGAAAATAAGTACATAGTTCATTTATTGAAGAAGGCATTCAAAACAACATGACTTTCAAATCGAAACAGTAGTTCTTGATATTAGCGCATTTAAAAAACAAAGTCTTCAGTTTTCTGCTTTACATAATTACAAAAAATACCTACATGTGTGAAATAAACTTACATTTGGGTAAATAATAATTAATTAAAGAATTAGATTTGTATTTTATTTTTAAGCAAATTGTATTGTAATGTTGATTCAGTTTCTATGCAAAAAGTAAATTTGTTTGACTATATTCATTTGGGGGTTAACTTATAGCTTTGAAACTTAACACACTTCTATAGATGATCAGCTTTCAGTTTCATATAATAAATCAACACTACTATTTGATTGTTGTTGTAACCAAAACTGGATAATTATGATTCTTATTAGTTACTAGCTGTTGCCCGCAGCTTCGCTTGCGTGGAACAGATAAATTTTCATGGTATAAGTATTCATCCCCTATTTTACCCCTTTAGGGGATGAATTTTCTAAAATCCTTTCTTAGGGGACGCCTACGTTATGACATCTACCTGCATGCCAAATTTCAGCCCGATACGTCCAGTGGTTTGGGCTGTGCGTTGATAGATCACTATATCAGTCACCTTTGAGTTTTATAATTATATAGATTACTTTCTTTTGATCCACACAAACAAAATGAAGCTACAAATACAAAGTAGAAAATGACCTTCTTTGTAATAAAAAACATACTTACAAGTTACAATTATTAACTTCGTGTATAAACAACAAAGTCGTCGATATTATAGTAGCATTCGCACTGAAACATGAGATTACCCCCTGTGCAAATTTGCGGGTACTAAGAAAGAACACTCGAAATCCAGCTTAGAAGTGCAGTCACGTATAAAATTCTGTTTAGTAATAATATACGAAGGTGAAGTCGGTACAATTTGGCACACGACTGTACTCAACGGGCAGATAAGCATCGTACAGTCGAGTGGAAGAGTGATTAAAGTGACTCCTCGCTTTGAAGCCGCCGGCCACGCTATGTCGACTCGCATTAGAGCTACTGCCGCTTTTATTTTAGATTTTTTTTTACTATTTCTGTTTTGAATTTTGTTCGCGATGCTACTTGTGTGGTTTTCGGGTTTTGTTTGACTGCCGAATGGTTGGTTACATTGTTTTTGGTCTCTGTACCTGTAAAAATCAGAAGCATCTCAATCTAATCCCGACGGAAAAAGCTCGGCTTGTAAGTGTGCTTTTAATGGTGTTCATAATTTCATCTATTACCTACTAACTAACTGAAACTGTATTTATGTCAGTAGAGCCTGTCGATTTTCGGTAAAGTACACGTCACCTGTTTCAGTGGAAATCTGTATCTGATGAAACTAACGCATGAACCTCGCCTTTAGGCTAGGTTTTAACGTATGACAGTACAGAATTAGCTGTTGTATGAGTAACTTAATTTTATATATATATATATATATATATATATATATATATATATATATATATATATATATATGTATATATTATTTTAGATTAGACATAACTCAAAAATATTTTTTGTTTTTTTTTTTCAAGTGGGTTAAAACTCAAAAATATAGTCTAGCCAATTACCTACCTACACTAATTTATGAGTTAACCTGTTATTTATTTATTTATTCATTAAAGACACCTTTTATCAATAATATCCCCGCACAATAAAAGTCACAAAAACAGCCCACCATCAAACGGTACAAAAACAAATTTATATCCGTCTGCATGTCATTTCGCTTATCAGCACATAAAATTTAAAGGCAAGTGTTAAGTTACATTATCAGTAGCGCTATAAAGCCGGTACTCAATTATACTACTTTACGTGATATAAACACGGCGAGACGCTGATGATAATTTAGATAGCTATTAAAATAAAAACGTTTTATTTATTTGTCAACGTGTAAAAATAAAAATATACGAGGGTTTGTCGTTGCGTGAGTGTTGGAAATTGTTCATAAGACGCTGGAAGGGTTAAATTTATTTAATACATAGATTGATTTGATATTGAATGAAGTTGACTTCAGTGCGAGGTAAAATATGGAAAGATGTTTTTTGTGAATAAGGTAATTATCACAGCTCCAGGTATATAATATGACTAGCTGCTCCGCGCGGTTTCACCCCCGTGGCTCCATTCCTGTTGGTCGTAGCGTGATGATAATATATTATAGCCTTCCTCGATAAATGAGCTATCTAACACCGAAATAATTTTCCAAATCGGACCAGTAGTTCCCGAGATTAGTGCATTCAAACAAACAAACAAACTCTTCAGCTTTATAATATGTATTAGTATAGATAGAAAGGTAGGTACTTAATAATATATTATCTGTTGCATTCTGAATTACACAAACATATTTAGATAGAAGTCAGTATAAAATGTCTGCACGTTTTACATTACAAACAAACCATTCATTCCCCAAGAATCCGAAACGCTCGTAAATTGATGTAATTTATTAAATACGCAGTGTATTTGTATAAAAACTGTCATGTCCCGAGTGCCATGCCACAGTGTACGTTCGCCAGAACACCTAAAGCTATTAGGATGTCACAAAAAGTGAAACAGGCCGGTTATAACGTTGGGATCAAAGGACGCGCCGTGTTTGAAGTACCGACGCGTGACTTGATGACGTCACAATAAGTTACTGCTTCTGCTATGCTATGGTGCATAGCGTAAATATTTTACCCTATTATTTATAACGTTTTTTATAGATTTTCAAGTAAAATTTAAGCCTAAAAATTGATTCAGGGATGAGGCTGTCACTTAAAACCTCAGATTAAAAATAATGCGCGAATTTTTTGCATTGTGAGCACATTGCTCTCTTAAGAGAATATTTTTTTACAAAACTTAATAATGTTTTATAAGTTCTAACGAATTTTACTTAGATTCTACTTGAAATATTAAGACAATTCACAACTTACATAATTACTTTTTAAACATTGCTCATTTTGCATTTTTATTTTTTAATTATATTATCTTTTTAATTAAATATTAAAATTAATTTTACTTTGAATGAACACAATGCGAACATTATCAACGTAATACCAGAGGTAATACAATATATTTTATAAATCACACGATTTCACAAAATAAACTATTATAAAACCTAATTATAATTTTTGCTCTACAAGAATTAAGCATCTACGTAAAGAAAAATAAACTTACATTTAATTTTGTTTTATAGCGAATAATAATTAAGAATTCATACATAAAAAGATAAATTTCTACACTTTTCAATTCAAATTATATTTATCTGAAACCTTGGCTGTGAATAATCTAGATTTAGAAATCTTAAATAGTTAATATAATCTATTTAATTTTATTAATTTCATTTTAAATGCTAATTTCAAATAACATTCTAATTAAAATATTTGCATTTTATAAATGTAAATTGTTTGTACTTTGGCCATAGTTCAGATAAATTTCGAGTTTTTTAATTAAGTTATGCAAGAGTGTATTTGTATTTGTAGGCTACAATCTACCTATACATATTACCTATTAGTTACGATAAATTGATAAAACCCAAATATATAAATAATAAGTAACATAATATTATTTTACAAATCATTTACCTACTTAGGCAAAAGGATAAACCGCAATTCGCAATAGCATTATATTATTTTCATAGCAAATCCATTGACTTGCATGCGTTTATCTATTGGTGTGGTATTAACTATGAAGTAAGGTAAATACTTAATTAAATATTGGTTAATATTTAAATAAAAATTTCTGCTTTATTTCCTTGAAGACTGATAACATCACTAATAAAATTAACTTCTCATTGATTGAGTAATTGAATGAATTTCGATTTTCGATTTTTTGTGGGAAAATTGACATCTGCTTAAACTTACAATAATTAAACAAATTTCTTTTGTATTGTCCATTTTTTTAAGTAAATTTTTCAATTGAGTTACGAAAAAATTTGTTACTCAAAAACAAATTTTAAAGCGTTGTTATTAATGCAATAGATTAGCTTGATTATTCGTGTTTTATTTTAATTTTTAATGTATTTTTTAAGCGGAAAAAACATGTTCTATTCCTTTGTTAGAAATATCGTAACTTTAATTCTAATAGGTATATCTATAATTTAAGTGTCTCTTTATATCATGTTTTTATGAACATAATGTAATACATATTCATTTGATTAACGTTATGTTATGATAGAGTTCCTACTAAAAGTCTATGGCGTATAGTAATAGAAATAGAAAGCGTTTTATTTGCCACCATGTAAAAAAATATAAATCTTAGTAATATTATAACACACAAAACAGAAAAAAAAAAAAAAGCTATGGAGGCAAAAAGGACTCCCCGCTGCACTGATTTTCAGAGGAGACCACGTGACTGTACAGATGCAATGATTTAGTACTAAATGATACATATAATTATGCATGGTATAACCTATTTTAGAAAAATAACTTAATTCACAAATTTCACAATGGGAATGAGGCTTCGTTTATTTTTTTTATTTTAATATTTATTTTGATATACATATAATAAACTGACCGTGATTTCTGTCGCGTTGTACGGATATAAAATGTAAGGGTTAATCCAGACTCTAATCTAGGCATATCTCCAATTTCATAGGATCGATTAGTTAGCAGGAACGGATAAAAATGTCAAACCTCACAAACTTTCTTTTATAATATTACTAGCTTTCCGCCCGTGGCTTCACCCGCGTTTTCAAAGAAAACCCGTTCCCGTAGGATTTCCGGGATAAGACCTATCCTATGTCCTTTCTCGGGTATCAAAATATCTCTATACCAAATTTCATGCAAATTGGTTCAGTAGTTAAGGCGTGATTGAGTAACAGACAGACAGACAGAGTTACTTTCGCATTTATAATATTAGTATGGATTAGAATATACTGTGTATAAGCTAAGAACACATACATTTAATCCACATATTAAGGCGTCACCGTACCATCGGTCATAATATTTCAGTGGTAGCAACACCGACTAATGTATGGCGACAGACAGACAGATAAATTGCTTATAATTTATCGTTGCACGCCTCCTAATTACAGTGTACGGACGTTGAGTCATACCAGAAAAATGATTTGTGGTTATCGCAGAAGCAAAGCCGTGTAACGGTATACGTATGTTCAATATAATATAAATAATATATAAAGCTGAAGTTTATTTTTTTTTTTGAACGCGCTAATCTCAGGAACTACTGGTCCGATTTGAAAAATTCGGTATTATGGACTATCCATTTATCGAAGAAGACTATAATATTATATCATCACGCTAAGACCAACAGGAGCGGAAAAATACGGTATAATCTTAACGTCTTTATTGTTTTACTAGCGGTCCGCCCCGGCTTCGCCCGTGGTAACTGGTACATATTTCGCAATAAAAGGTAGCCTATGTTCTTTCTCAGGGTCTAAAGATTATCTGTGCCAAATTTCATCAAAATCGGTCCAGTAGTTTATGCGTGAAAACCATACATACATAATTACAAACCTTTCCTCTTTATAATATTAGTATAGATATAAAAATTGGGCGTTTAGATTCAAAATAATAATGCTAAGTTCAATCACAATGTTGTAGCTCCGTTAATTGTTTAAAAATATCACAATCAAATTTTTATGAAAACTTACTTTAATAATTAACTCTTCATAAAACCAAAGCACACAGAAGTTCATAAAAATTATTTGAATACAATATTAATCTCTACTTTAATTCAATAAAATCATTTTATTAAAACAGTTTACTTTATCTTCAATTCAGGAAGGCGGTATACATATAAAGTGCTCTTAACTTTATGTTTATGTGATTGTGGGGGAAATAAAAACCGACATTCGAAATTAAATATTTACGTATATTTCATCCATTTTATGACCTTTATAACAACAAATTTTTATGTCAACAGATACCAATGCTTACATTATCACTTAAACAATCTAGTGCAGGCAATAATGTTTACCGTTTTTGCTTTACAAAGAACATTTACGACTTTAATCTTTTCAAGATTATTCGAAACAAAAAATAGAACCACTTTAATTTACATTAAAATGTAAATTTGAATTTAAATGTGTTCGACGCTATTAAGATTATATCGGAGTTTAAAATCGCTATTTGAAATAAGACAGCATTGTGTTGCGGTAACATTGAACGATGTAGACTTCTTAATTTATTCGAAAGCATAGTATGTATGTGAAAATATTTCTCAAAGGTGGACATTAAAATACAAACACATGTAACAATCCTCGCTACTTGTACATAACAAATTAAATTAAAAACTATTTAAATTACAAACTATAGATTTGGTACATAAAAATTTCGTTAGTCTAACTATAAAATAAACCGCGCTCGCGGGACAAAGCGATGCGAGCGTTATCAGTGCACAATAACATCACGAATTACAAGTTAGAGATCACAGCTGGCGCGCCCCTCGGGGCCATGTCCGTCGATGATATGAGCCGACTAGAAACTGCAGAACCCTATCCGATATCTACACTGTCCTCAGTTTCAAATGTTCGTTTGGCTTGGGCGTTAGTGTTCGGCGCCCCCCTTCTTATTAGCGTGGAGCGCCGACGGTCCTCAAGGATGCAACGGCCTCGGTCCAAATAGAGGATATGAGGGGAAGTACGCCGCCAGCGACGGGTGCGGCGGCAGAGGGAAAGGCAGAGGCGGTGACGACATCAGGTGCGACGGTTTGCTGTAGGGATGGAACCTCGGCGTCAGAGGCGACAGCGGAGGCGTCGGATATGTCCTTTGTAGAAGAGGATGTGTGGCACTCAACATCGATAAACTTGGACTTGAATCACCGCTGGCCGTGTGTGATCTTAAATGTTGCAATAGTTCTTCTGATGTTGAAAATCGTTTTCCACAATACGCCGAATCTCCAGCCATCCAACTGCATACAAAAGGTAGCTGCGATGCCGCTGCTAAAGCCGCTAATTGTGCGTGAGCATACGCGGCCGCTGCTGGGTGACCAGATGGTAGTGAAAAAGGAGTTTTCGCGTGATCACACTGCGCACAGCCGGCGGGGCACACGGCAGATTTAAGCAAATGTGAACTTAAAGAACATCCAGTGCAATAGGGATCTCTGCAAATACCTAAATCACTACCGGGCGCTTTCATTCTAGCATACGCCAAGTACGGATTCAATCCATTTTTTAAGGCTTGGTGCTGAGCAGCCATAAGACTGCTTGTCATTAAATCCATAGGTAGAGGAAAACCGGAAGGCGGCAATCCTCCTAGAAAAGCAGATGATGAAACAGGTACGCTTGGTTTGAAGCTCGTAGGTTCTTTGGTTTCTGTACTGGACGGTAAACTATTTGAGTACGGTAACTTGGACGCAGTATTCGAAGAATCAGAATTTGATTTCACTTGAGCAGGTGATGAAATGGGACTGGATCTTTCATCTGATTTTTCTGAAGGCGTTTTCCGATGCGTAGGTGGTGAGGTCCGTAGCGATGATGAACTTTGGTTGCTGCTACAGCGCGCTTGCACTGGGGTAGTAGAAGCACTCCCCTTTGATGAAGGAGTCTTCGACTGAGTATTAACTGAAGCCCTGTCCTCAGGCGTTCGAGTCTTTTCTCTCGTCAGGCACGATTCGTAAGGCTTGAAACTGGGTTTGTTGTCCACATGCGCCGGTTTGTCGTCGTACTTCTTGCTAGCCTTTTCAGCGGCTGAAATGAGTTTGGGGTTCGGTGTATCAGCGCCAATAGCGCTGCACGTTTGCGCCAGGAGCGCCAGCGGGCTCTTTTTCGCGTCGAGCTGCAACAAAGAAGGAATGGAATGAAACAGCGGTTTGCGAGTGACAGCACAAAGGGAATTGCGGGCGCCCGGGGCGCAAGGGGGAGGGAGTGCAATCACGCGGTCGACGCGCCATTATCCGCGCGTCTGGCAGCCGTCGGCCCCGCTTGACATTTCACTCGGCTCCCGCATGATGTAATCTCGCAGTGAAAAGGCCAATTTGTGCCGCTGAATTTGCGGCACGCCTGAACTTGCCGAGCTGTCACGTCTCTTATCATGGCAAAGCGTTAGCTCGAGAGGAAATTTCGCCGGAATATTGTTTTACATTTCTGAACTTTTGTTCCAGGTAGTGATGGATAATTTAAAAAATGCAATATAAGATAAAAGGCCGTGGTTTTAACTTGATGTTTAAATTTTTAAGTGTGCAAATGTGCAATGTTATGTTATTGTTAGGAACAGTCTAACTGTAACTTTTAAAGCATTTATTAGTGGTGAATTGTAATTTGTAAAGGATAATATACGAATAGAAACAATTAGTTTCTTTTAATTATAACCTTAAAATATGGAGATTAGATGTGGATATAAACTATTTAATATAATTTTAAATAAAAACATTTGTTTTTAAATTTGTTTATACCTACGTTCAAATGTGGAAGACCCGATGCATATTATTAAAAAAAGGAAAATTTGGCGAATTATTAAATTAAAGATAGAGCTCTAAGTAATTTTATTAATACAACGTTCTTTATTAATAATTACTTTTACAATGATATTTATTAAATTCCGTTTCTTCTCAAACTTTTATAAAATTTTATTAAAGTAGTGATGACAACAATATCTTGTTACTGTTATTGATTCAAATAAAATCTGAAACATCTTGTTACATAGTTTTCACTGTTTTAATATTTTAGTTCATGTTCTTACATCAGTTGATAGGTATCAATCAAAAAGGGTTTTAACTTTATCGTTGACGCTTTGTTATTTTAAAAACCTTTTTGTTTTTATTCGGTTATTCACTATAAATCATCTTTCTGAAAAAGCATTCACCGTATGACGTTTAATTTGTTTTATTCGGAGCGTTATTAATTTTTTAGAAGCTCTCGTCGCGCCATCATCAATCATCCTAAATTGAATGTCTTGTTTATTCAAAATTAATATTTCTTTGTTTAGAACGAATTAATGACTTTAAATTATTCGGACATGAAGTTTTTTTTACGTCTCTATCACGATTATTATAATAAGAATGAAGTGTTTTAAACAAATGGTATTTCTTTAGAAATTTGCGGCACGAATTAAGGGGGGGGAGGGGAGGGAAAGGGAGGGGGGAGGTAAGGGGAGACCCCCTATAAAGTGGGGGGGTGAGGAAACCCCTCCTTCTATTTTTTTTTAATTTTTTTTGAGATTATATTTATACTAGCTTACCGCCCGCGGCTTCACCCGCTTTGACTTAAACCTAATAAATTATATACTAAAACCTTCCTCTTGAATCACTCTATCTATTAAAAAAAACCGCATCAAAATCCGTTGCGTAGTTTGAAAGATTTAAGCATACAAAGGGACATAGGGATAGAGAAAGTGACTTTTTTTTATACTATGTAGTGATGTAGTTAGAAATATAACGAAGATTATGGGCTTTCTTGACTGCTCCGGCGCTGCAGAACGTGGCGCTTGCCCCCGTGTACCTCGTTGCAGGCAGGAGTCTTCACTCGCCTTCGTAGCTTCGGCTTTTTGGTCGCCTTTGGCGACCAGCCTCAGCCACTCCAGCTCGCTTGACTCTGCCTGCTCCTCAGCACACGCGGGCGCCACGCTCCTCCGCGCCTCCGACTTTTTTAATACACTCTAGTGTATGACAGACAAGTACCACGTGGAATCGGGGTGGACAGATTCGGTTCTGTGATTAACAATTTGTGTGCAATATACATACAATACATTTTTTTTAAATAATTATTTATTCAAATCTTGTATACATGTTTGAAACAATTTACAATGGCAATGAATGGATCCATTTTATTTTTTTCCACCCATCGTCTCCACATATTCTATAATATTATCACCGAAGTTTGCTGGGTGGTTAATGGTTATAGTTATCTTTTTTAAAAAATCTTTTTACAACATGCCACTGGGACTCAAATGGGTCAGAGGCAACAAATGGGTTGTCTGGGTCTGAGTGATTACCTTTTTTATGAACATACCCATATTGCTCCAAACAATCATATGCTCGCCAATAACCCGTATGAATTGTTGTCCCCTCAGCAACATGCTTTTGATTTTTGAATGAACTATGGTTTTTAATATGTACATTAAGACATTTGTTATCTCTTTCAAACACAATTCTTGTAGTTTTGTCAATGTAACTCAAACAATTTTGAAAATAATCTCAAAAATTAAAAAAAAGATTTCTCTGTAATTACACGTTTCCGCACGAAAAGCCGCTTATGTATGTTTCGGGGCATCAATATCGATCGATAAAAATTAAAATCGCGCCGAAATTCGTGCCGCACGTTTCTAAAGTCAACCCCAAATAAATAAAAGATAACAGCAAATATAAAACGTTAATGACCGTGATAAATCTTTGGCAATTTACATTTATTTATACTTAGTTAACAATTTTGTTACCTTGAGACGTTTTAATTGCCTCGTTAATTACTTAATCGCAATTTATAAGCTTTTTATCTTTTTGGAAACGATGTTTTTATAGATATTCTTACAATAACCTGTTGCATGATTCATAATAAATAGATACAATTGCAATTTGAATAAATCTATAGTTCTTCCTTATTTTTTTAACTGCTTATGTTTAATGCTATTAATTTAATTGAAAAAAGTTAGAAACTAACCGTCGTTGGCAAAGGCGACAGGTAATCAGGCCTTAAATACTGATTGCTGGACGTGAGCATGTTGCTCCACAGTAAATTATCCTTCTCCAGTTTAAAATCACTTATTGACACTTCACGATCCAATATCACATCACACACAACACAATCACGGGCACGGTACGTGTTCCTCGTTCGACGGTTGACGGCAGACTAAACCTGGCTGTCGCGCCCCCGTCCCCCTCGCTGACACGTTGTCACTCGTCGCTTCGCCATTTTTGCGTTGTGTACTTTGCGGGAGCTTTGCCGTCTTATCCCCACCGCGCTTTGACACCCCGTTTGTTATGTGTCTCGCTCGCGCGCGGGAAAAATTACTAGAACGCTTTCCGTTTTGATGAAGGGATTATATAAAATATGCAGCGCGGTCAAAGGCGATGCGACGACAGAGATGCATCGCCCGGGAAATTGAATAGCTGTGGATAAACGGCGCGGCAATCATTTAGTTTTAGCGTCATTTCGTTTGATGCCGTTGAAGTTTTTACGTTTTTGATTGTTCCTTCGTTGTTGATATGAAATATGAATATGTATTTATCTCGTGTTGAAGACTTTATGAGTTATAAAAGAGAATGGAAAAATAACGACTGTTTTAATTGTCCCGTGGTCTTTTTTATAGTCGAGAACGGTACCTACCTATGATTTATTAAATGTTAGCAGACAAATAAAACAATTCGTTCTTCATTTTGTACTTGAATGTTAACAATGTTAAAGAACAAAATATAAAACTGCATTAAAATTTCTTTCTGGTAGGTATAAATTAAATCAGTATTTTTAAATGAGGTATTTCTAGTTTATAAAATAAAGAGTTGATAATAACATATACATTGAAAGTTTATATAATAACCTCGTTTTGTAAATCAGATTTCACTAAACATGGCTAAAATATACAATGTAAGAAATATTAATATACCGTGTAATATTAATATTGCATAATCCTACCAGGTACCTAGTTGAGGGTTAACTTTGGACCACCAACACTGAAGGAGGGTTAAAATGACCACTCATTGTTTACACGGGTTAAACGCACCAGTCATCGCAATTTTGAATAAGTAAGAACAAATTATCGTAATGATTTTATTGTTATTCCCTATTGTTTCGAATGTTTGAATAGGGATTATTTACTTTTGTCAGAAAAATATGAATGGTGGCGCCTTCAAATATTGCTCTGTGTTAATATGCTCATATTGTATACTTTAAAATAATGTTTTAATATTATGTTTTAAAGTTAAAACCATGTTTAAACTCATAGTGGTAATTTAACCATACCATATTTTTTAATGTAACAATATTTTTCAGTTATTTTTTAAGTGAAGTGTGAAGCTGTGAGTACAGCTTTTACACTGATCTATATAATGTATTGATAATTTAAAGCTTTACAAATATAAAATTTTGGAAAATTTTAATTTCTTGTTCTACATTTTCTGGAGATATTTGTACCGATTTATACTGATTTCTGTAATGTGTTCAAGACCATGTCGGTTTTATATTATGGCTAGGAGAAAATTATTAATTTTTAGTTTAGAGCTTCGCGACGTGCGGCTCGTTTCACGCAGGTTACCCGCTGGCGGTAATCGACGCCGACGTGAAGGTAGGGTTGCTACTACACAATTTTTAAACTAATTAATAAAAAATGGATATAATAAACCCATAGGTATATGCCACCCCATATCCATATGTATATATATATAAGTCATTGAAGCTGGAAATATTAATCGTAATATAATATTTAATCTGTATTTTAAGTAATAGTTGGCTGTTAAATATTATTGTCTGTGTATTGCTTATATGTATAATCAAAGAGGATTGTCTTTGCCCTTCCTCCTGGCTTTTTGGTTCGTGGTATAATGGCGTGTGCGCACAAGGTAGCTTGCTATAAAATATACAATCCGTCCTCAATGGGATCGGAAGTTGCCACTTAAGAAAAATAAGAAGAAAATTTTAAATAAAGAGTAGAATAGACAGCCCTATAAAATCAAACGCGCCGCCATGTCACGCGGCTACTGTCCGTGGATTGGATCATGGATGTAATGACGTTGATATTTTACTTGCGCTCCTCATGCTGACACAGCAATTATGTAATGAGAAGGGCTTAATGGACTATCGCAGTGAGTGCCTAAATGTATGGGGTTTTAACCTCTTTAGACCGGCAGGTATGGTGGAAACATATTTTAGTATGAACTTTGTGTATAAAAATATGCAATGTGTATTTAGAAAAATAAGTGTTTAAGTTTCAATAAAAGGTTCGATATTTTAAGACTAGCGGATCGTGAATTTCCAGAAATATTTTTATTTCAATCACATAATTATTTTCAAAGGAATGTCAAGTGCCAATAATATGGAATATGAATGGCCTTTGGTCGAAAAACTTAAACGGTTAATTTTTTCACAAAATATTATATTTTAATGATATTCGAAAATTTGTCATAGACGCAGCCCTATGATAGGGAATTTTATGAATTATGCCAAATTAAACAAACAATAAACGCAATATGGCTTATTTTAATTTGTTCTATTTATAAAATCCATACACCCAACAAGCTCCGTTCTATAGTGAAGGATATACAAAAATTAAAACCTTAAATTGTTGTCATCACCATAATTAAATAATTCTTATTCTTTTAATAATATTAACAATAACAAGTATCCTACTTTTAAGAAATAGCTCTGTATAATTGGCGCATGCTGTGTCAACCTCTAATTATTTGTTACTTTATCGCAAGAACTATATTATGTTATGTAAAATTTATATTTAAGAATCATTGTAAACAAATGTTGGTTGACCAAATAAATAAAATAAAAATAAAATTAATGCATAAATTACTATTAACATTAATTAAGAACCTTATGACGTTTTTTTTAATCTGTGCGAATTATTTATTAACATTGCAAAACGCGTGAAGCCTTTGTTATCTATTATTTTTATTAATGGCTACTAATATGTACATAATAATTAATTCTACAATGACGTGAGTTATATTTTAACATAAATAGTTTTTAAAATGTCTGAATAACGTTAGTTAAATCACAATTAAATGCAGAAGTATTTTCAATGCCGTGTAAAAACTAATACAAAAATGGTACATTAGATTTGATAAATTAGAAGACTAGTCTTGACATAAGTATTATAAAAAAATTACTTAAAAATGTAGCTATCTCAAAAAATAAAAGGAAAATATTTTTATTTTGTCAAGAATGGCTTAGATTAAGTCACGCGCAAGTCAACCGATGTCTGCTAAGATATCGAGATAATCTAACATAAAAAAATGGCAAAAGAGTATAAAAACAAGTAAGATATTGTTCTTAGTATCACAGTTTGGTATCTCAACAAAACTAACTTTGGATAAGAACCATAAATCTCATGTTAAAGTGTTAATCTGCAAAGCGCTCGTTCACACTGTATTTGTTATAATGTGTTATACCTTTTGTACAAGATAAAGGCAGTTATAAGAACTTGGTTTAATCTTCTCTTTAAATATATACTTATTGTTTAGCAATTGTTGTTTAGTAGTTCTTTAGTTTGTGATCATAATATTATCTGTAAACCAAAAATAAAATGTGACTTTATTTTTGAAACAGGTTAAATTTTGGATAATCTGTATAAATCAAAATAGTTAATATCTAGTAAATTTATAAAAATAGCTGAAATACTGGTAATGTTAGATACATACTAATAAGAACTGAATATTATACAAATAAATATTTAAGACGACTGCTTTTATGACGAACAAACTGATAAAACATCTTTATGTACATTACCAGACTTTAAAGACAGAAAAACACAACCTTTTCCTTATAGAATCACGTTATATAGGTACAGAATATGAATGTTCTAGCTTTAGTTAATTAGCATCTAGGATAATAATTCAAATCTTATACAATTACACAATTATTACATTCGCTTTTAATTGCAAAAATAATGATTTCTACTGAATTTCAATTTGATATATCCAACTATATATTGAGAAGTGCTCTCGAATCGTCATAGTACTCACATAGAATTCATTCAATTAGAACATTCCTTTTCCTTATAACGAAAGTTCCAAATAATTCGATTGCTTCCAATTTGTGGCTACATCCTTACAACAGTTGGCACAATATTTGAAGATCCAGCTTACGATGCAAACTTTGAAATAGCTGTTGAAGATAAGAATGCTAATACAGCTTAACTTAATCTACCGGGTTTCATTATTTACTGTATAATTGTATAAGATTTGAATTATTATCCTAGCTTCTAATTAACTAAAGCTAGAACAATCATATTCTGTACCTATTTTTTATTATGTTTTTCTGTCTTTAAAGTCTGGTAATGTACATCAAGATGTTTTATCAGTTTGTTCGTCATAGAAGCAGTCGTCTCAAATATTTATTTGTATAACATTCAGTTCTTATTAGTATGTATCTAACATTACCAGAACTTCAGCTATTTTTATAAATTTACTAGATATTGCATTGCTCTTTAATTTGTAACTAACGCTTGTATATCGTAAGCAGTTTTTTGTTAAAATAATAATATCAATGGTGGTGTGGTCGGAAGCGCTTAATATTCTTTTACAGGAAATGATTGCAATTTTTTTTCATAAGTAGGAGTAGGTATTAATGAATGGTTTTGTGCAATGAATGATAATGCAGTATCCGAAATAGCACATAGGCTACATTACATCCTTATAAAACGAAAGTGAAGTAACATTTCTTGCCTCTTTTACGTGTTTCGACGCTTTGTGTCTGTCTGCTCTACTTAATTTATAAAACAAGTGGATTTGGTCTGTTCCTTACTTTCTTTCAAATTAAAACAAATCTGTGTTTTCATATCAAAATAATATAGTTTTCAGTACAGATGCATCCTTATCGTCTATGTCACAATACGCTAATGGGAGACGTCCGTCGCCTGCTTGCATCGCATCCTTCCTGTGTTTGATTCTACGCTTCTCAATATTTAGCCAACTGCATTTATTTAAGGAAAAAGGACTAAAAATATCCATATTTAAAAGAGTCTTGAAATGAAATGGACTATCCAACACAAAAAGAAAGTTTCAATTCAAACTACTAGCAAAAAAGCGTATTACAAACATTATTATTATTAACATGACTAAATCTACAGCTCTACAAAAAGCTCTATGGCAACATTACAATATTAGTGTTTATTGAAGCAAAATTAAATGAATCTTAAATAATAGATCAGAATAATTTTTATTATTGATGAATAATTTATTACACACGAGCGAGAAAATAACCAAAATATACCCAAAAGTTTGACAACCATTGCCTCGGAAGCAAGATAGTGTGCTCACGAACTGTTTGCTTGAATACCTGCACTCCTAAGCGTGTGCTATTTACCCGGCTACCAACTTGCCTGTCATTAGCGTGTTTGTTTGAGCTTTATGTTGAGTTTTGAGGATCTAAAACTGACTGTCGGCTGGTCCTGGGCTTTTAATGTCAGCTTTAAGACACTGATAGTGTACTTGAATCTATCTCAGAAGAATTATATTTGTTAAAAATGTGAGAGGAATAATGAAACAAATTTCTTTAAATATCTACAAATAAAGCACAAATTTAAATGTTTGTTACAACTCAAAATATATTTTACATGTGATGAATATGCTTTTATTTTATTAATTATTCTGATAGTTTTAAAGATGTTAATGCAATCTCCATGTTCCTTAGAAAACTATAATTATATACCTACGTCGAATATTTTAATTAATATTATTTACTTTTCTATACCTAAGTTATTGTTTTTAAGAACTTGTACTGTACTCGATATTTTGATATGTTCATGTTATTTTTTATAGCTGCCAATTCGAAATAATAGTTTCATGTACAGGAAAAGACAACCAATACACATCCTCCAATAAGAAGCTATTTACATGTAACCCCATTACTCGTACAAAGGTCTACAATAGTGAGCATTACGTGTGCAACTTTTTGGCGCGTTAATTCTCTATGATTGATTATCCCCGCCCTAATGAGCTTCAGACTCATCTCGGTAGTGTGGTACAAGTTATGATATTGTATTTTTGCAGATTCATACATCTGTTTCACTGATCGATTTTCTTTAGGGACAAGTAGGTGATAGACCAATACATTTTTTTTTCTTCGTCTCCACCGGGAATCGAACCCAGGACCCCTCAATTCTACGCTCATGCGTCAACCACTGTACCAAGGAGGCGGTCAATTATAGGTAGTAATTATAGTTGTATTTTTATCATAGCTCTATAAGGTTTGTCGACATTGCTAATTGAAATATCTGGACATGCGAGATTGCATCATGGTGTGATGTGGAACTGTAATATTCATGAACTTGCTGATCCTTGTACAAAAAATGTTTCACAAAAGGTTAAACAACAGTCTATAGAGGACAGTAAAACCTATTGATCCTTAAGTTTTTGAACAATATATTTTGTGAAAGGGCCAATAAATATGATTTCATTTTCAGAAAACATCACGCATGGACTATGAAACGTGAAGACCTTCATTCCAGTGGCGAATACTAATTTTTAACCTTATCGTAGACTGTTACTATTTTAACAATAAAAATCGCTTTCGCTCGTAACTTGGCGACACATTATGAATTATGACCGCTTTACGCTTACAATAAGTGCATAAATAGGTCTCAGCTGATGACCGGAATATATCTTATGGCCATCTATCATCTCTGACGTTGTGGGGAATTTTATATCGTTAGCGCAAATTGGGGTTAAATTATGATATTATCGTAATAACCGAGTATTAGGACTGTTGTGGCGGAGTCCTTTCTTGTCTTACGAATGCGTTGACTGATGCGTTTCAAAGAAATAACATGAAATTGTGTTGTTGGTCGTAGTAACTAAATAAACACCACTGAGATTCCTCATATTTTAGTAGGTATTGAGATAAGGTAAAAATATTGAGATTTTAAAATTTATGTCTTCTCTATGAGAGAGCTAAAATTTAACAAACTTCTTACTTATGAGTAACTTCTGTGCAGTGCTTTTACGTGATGAAAAATTTCGGTGGAATGAACATTTCCAAGGCAAAACAAGAGAAAAAGAAGAGTAGCTATATCCCGTTAAACAGACAGCTGAGACAGCTTAACCTATACTATGCTCTATTTAACCATATTAAACATACTTCATATAGTGACACGAAAACCCGTGTCTCAATAATACATTTAATAAAGACAGCAAACATGTGACTTAACCGCATCTAATAAGCAATTAGGGACGACTGGGGACGATATTGTGGGCACGCTGCTTATATTGAAACAAGAAATGGTAGTTGGCAAATTGAGGCCTTTGTGTGGATTACGTGTTGTGTTAGAAATATTTTGTAATACTTGTACCTATACACAAATGTAATGGATTCTGTCAAAATGAATAGGTTACATTCGTTCGTAATAATTATTGTTAAATTTTTTGTAAAAAAAAATTCACCTCTGAAATGTGTTTGTGTTTGGAAATATATAGTGAGGACTATAGAAATTTTTCTGATAGTAATAATATTATCTATAGCCATTAACGACTCTTTCTTTGAGCTTACGAAGCTTTACTAAGAAAACAATAATACATATTATGTTAAACTTGGATTATTTTTAATGCAATGCTTATAGTTTTTTGTTTCTATACAACTGTCAACTACTCATAATATACTTGTAATGAAATTGCCTTTATAATACGTAATAGGAGCCTCAAGATAGCAACTGGTAAGATTGTTTGCACGACAATCGTTTGGATAAAAGAATTATTCTTTGTTCTTTTCGTAACACATCTGGTCACTTGCAGTATATTTTAACTCTTTAATTTACTCAAATAGCAGCAAAGAGCTTTTGCAAATAATAAAAAAAATGTATTTTATATTTTATGGCTGAGTTTTACTTGATTTACAATATAAAATAAAACATAGGTATCCGAAAGGCGAAAGCAACATATAAAGTAAAACGAGAAAGTAAAGAGATTTTTTTATTTAGTTTTTTTTTCTTTGAATCATTGTTATAAATCAGACAATTAATGAACATTCGCCTGTAATAACTTTTGAAACGCCTACTTCATGTATGTGAAATCATTAAAAGAAATCAAAAAGACCACTCAAGTATTAGTTAATAGCTGGGTCCACACCGGCCGATCCACCGCGATCCGATCGCGCGCGGCAGGCGCGCGATCCAAAGATGCGGGCGGTGTGGACGTGCCGCGCGCGATCCATGCACGCGTTTTGCCGCGCGCGATCCCTACCTCGTGCGATCCGTTAGCGGGCGGTTTTTGTACCCGCTTCAAAGGTGCCTCAGTTGCGTGATGCGCGCGGTGTGGACGGTTGTGTTGGATCGCGCGATCCACCTCACCATGGACATCTCAGAAAGTCGAATATCTCAAATTGAATAGCATTCATTCTTGCAAAATTGTGTTCCACTTCATCTGAAACTAAGTCTGCGTACAGCTGAGTCCCAGATTCCAATCGATTTTTGTAAAGTTGTTTCACCCAAAACCGTCGATTTTTTTATTTTTATTTTTTGCGCAAACATTTCAGTATAATAAAAGTTACTGCTGCAACGGCAAGACGCCGCCGTTGTACGTGTGACTCCATATCGTACAAGAGTTAGACTGGCTGAATCACGGATCGCCTTAGGATCACTTGGAGCGCATATTTTGGATCGCAAGTTTTTAAAGTGGATCGGCCTAACATGATCCACGATCCATGCTCCGCGATCCTGGATCGCGGATCGCGGGATCACTGGATCAGCCGGTGTGGACCCAGCTAATAACATACATTCACAAATGTTCACTGATGTCATAAAAAAGACATTATACCATTCAACCAGGGCCACAGACCATGAAATGACAATGAGGCTATACTTTACCATAGAGCATACCAACATTACATAATGTACTTTATAGGCTTTGCTCCACCCTCTTGTCTTTTTCTTGGTTTCACTTGAAGAAACTGTTTGATGACATTTTTAGTTTTCATTTTTCACTATTATTTTCTTAGGACATGCTAGTTTATCTCGTGCAAAGAACAATAAATATTTTTCTACTTCTAAAGCCAATTGGATTTAAAGAAGGAGGTTGTATAGGTACACGTTCACACTGCACCGAAATTATTTTAGTTTTGGATATCTCATTTATCGTACATCATGTTAAATGCAATAGGAGTGGAACATCAATGAAAAATGTTCCAAAATTTTCGATAATACCGCGTATTATTTAATCTACTAAAATGAAGATAACTCTAGCTGAGTTTAGTAATATTTCATTACTCACAGAGTAACTTTCAAGGAGAAGACTTCGTATTAAGTTTATAAACAAACATGGTATTAACAGAATAAAGTCGGAGTTTGCTCGCTACTGATACCACTGATCCTTCCAATGTGGAGTATGGCACGAAGTCGCTTTTATTGTAAAGTTTTCTTAATAAAAACTTTAAATATTTGCTTTGGCTGTTAATTTGAAGGTCCAAACGTATAGCGTATTTCAATTATCTTATAGATTTTTACAAGAATTGTTTACTTTCAAAAATCAGTCTAAACTGTCCAAAAGGTGTCTTGAGGAATAATTTGAAGAACGAAGAAGTTAAAACTTATCATCATAATTCAATTCTACACAAAATATTAAGTTGCCGTAGCATTTAAATATATTTACATTATTTTTTATCCTTTTTTTCCTTTTTTTATTTACAGAACTACCGTACCTAATTGAAAACTCAAACTGAAAAAAAAAACTTATTTATTCAATTAGACTTCTTCTAGAAGCACTTTGAATCGTCACACCGAAGTTACTATTTATCATTATATTGTAACTAAAACTATCATAAACTTCGATGTGAAAGAAATGACACAGAGTAACATGAAGTAGACACGTCTCCAGATAATCTCTGCTGACCGCTGTCCACGTACGCCTTTGATTGCCGCCCGGGAGACATCAGGCGTTAAATGTGACACCTCTGTTTCATATTACCCTGTTAATGTTTTATGGAGGTGGCGAGTTTTGGACATACATTTGTCTGTGTTTTTGTTTGAAGAGTAATTGATTAAGAATAAAAGCTTAAGTAAGATTCTATAAGTAATTAGTAGTTTATTACATAAATGTTATGTACAGAAACGTTATGTACTAACATTGCTTGAAGTAAACATTACATCTATACTGTTATATGTGTACGTGTTGCCAAATATTTAATTAAGAATCTAACAATGCTATCTATGCAATGCTCAAAATATTACGAATTATAATGTTACTTTAATCCACCAAAAATGCAATTATTTAGGTACATAATGATTTATGACGTGTCACAAAGTAATTATAATTAAAATTTAAAATGCAATTGCATTATTACGAAAAACAAAAAACTAACGCAAGCGTTTATCACGCAAATGCGGGCCGGGGTCTAAAGGCCCCATCGTGCGACAAATAATTTTACAATTTACAATTTATAACAGTTCAGATTGAATCATTTATACGCCCGAGGCGATACGTGCATCCCCTAAGGGATTAGGGGGATAATTTTTGGGGATTCACAGAGTGCTGGCGAAAAGCAATTTCCGTGCCCGAGGCTATCGCTGTCGCAGTACCAAGTGTTATTAGTGGGCGTGCTTTTACATTAAACTCTCTTTGGTTGACTTAACTTCGTTTTGCATCCGTCAGCTTAGGGATATTGTGTTTGTTTTCTGTCTGCATCAAGTATTAACATTTGGCGCGTTATTAACCAACTTTGATGTTGAATAAACTCGTCTTGGTCGTGATAGAAAAAGCTTTGTGCTCATGCTGCGCTGTAAAATATGCAACATATTCATGTTTTTTTATATTTCATTTATGAATCTGCGGTTTTGATTAATAGGAATTCGAAAATCGTAATGCATTGAAAACCGAAACACATTTCGATTAAGTACCAGCACATTTATAAATTTCATGTAGGTTACATTAAAAAAAATAATAACAACTTGAACAACTGGCGAGGAACAAATACGTCTCGACGTTAAAATTATACCTCTTACGGTAGCCACGACATTATAATTACATATTTCAACAGCCATTGTTGGAAAACATTCAACCGCTTCAATAGCTTTCGAATGCGATATAAAAAATTCTATTGTCATCTAAATAAGCACTCAGAACCGGTATAGAGTAATAGCCGAGATAAATACAAACACGATACAATAAGTCGTTACACGTCACACATTTAACTCACGATTTTAAAGAGTTAACCCTCCAAGACGGGTTTCACGAATTTTTCATTGTGTCGGGTCGCTGCGACCCGCGTAATGATCCCACGTCCCGCGTGCGTGTCCCGATAAAGGGTTAAGTACACTAACAACATGACGTGAGTCACAAATCCACCATTATTATGTTATTGTGGAAGCCGTGTCGTTGCGGCCCCGCATTTACATACAATTTAACATGAAATGTGGGCAATAATTCATGGCGGCTGTTGCGTTATTATTTCTATTATAAAGTGTTCAACTTGACGTTTTTCTTGTTGCCGTCTGGCGTAGCCCGCTAATGTTGAGTTATGGTATAACGGTTTTACCACTCATAAGATTAATAAATTTTGCTATTAATGTTATTGAAAAGAAAGTGTTTGAGATAATAAGAATTAATAATACTCAATCCATTTATTGGAATAGCTTAACCCAAAATAAAATTACTCACCATTCGAAAATCAAAATAAATAAACAAATGACTATCAAAGCGTAAAATTTAAGCTTAAGAAGTCTGTTGGCTAGAAAATAAATGATTATGAGTATGGTGCTTACCATTTGAAATAGAACAAATGCGCTGCGGCAGTCAATTCAGCGGCGATCGCTATTTGAAAACAAATTAATCACCGTATCGACATATAACCGTAGCTCACGCAGCGAACATTAAAACAAAATAGTATAGAACAAAACACGACAACGACATAAACGCGTACAATAGAGCGATCAACGAATCGACGCATTACCTATGCGTCGCTTAGCACGAATTCAAATGAAGGCATTCCGTTTAAAATATTAATCGATGTGAGAAGCTTATTGAATATTTTTACCACGATTTATGCCCAATTAGCAGCCGGTGCGTGAATTGAATTGTTTGTGCCCAAAAAGTGAATAAATACCACAATATTTACGATAATGTCCGGCTGTTTGAAAAGGCGGCTCCGTTGGTTCACAGCGGGAGAGAAACGCAGTTGTTTATTGAGCGCCGGTGAAGGGTTAGGCCCTTTGTACGACGTTTTCATGTTAATTTACGTGTTGGCCGACAAGGTGGTCTTTCAGACCTTGACGCTGATGTTAAAAATGATATTTTAGTGTTAATTTGTTGAGCGCGCTCAATTTAATAAATGAATATTTACGATACATAACTTGTTCCACAATATCGTTTAGTTAACTGACTTTAACGGGATTAATTTTGAATTTATTTGGGAATGTGTTGTAATTAAATGCTATGAATTTTAATGAGACGCAACAGTTGGTTAGAGATTGTTTTGTATTGTGATTTAAGCAGCGAAATCTATGTAATTTCACGTTATATAATTTTAAAATTAGTTATCTTATAAGCATCCACGAAGATACAATAGCAAAAGCTCAAATGTCACTCAAATACATAAAAAAATAGACAAGAAAAATAACAGTTTATTACGAAAAGGCTCTTAAGTTTTTAAATATTAACTGGGAAATTTTCCTATTTCATAGAATTTCACATGATATGAATTTGAACTTTTGCGATCACCTACCTGACTAATTATTATCTTATTCTTAAGCAAGATAATCTCAGACCTCTAGAAAAAGCCCCCAATTAATTATTTCAATATTATGAAACAATATTTAACTTCAATACTAAACTTATATACTCTGTGGCAACTGGCGTTGTTTAGACCGTGTTAGTGAATAATTGCAGTAAATATGTCATCGTCCTTTGATTCGGGTGCATTAATAAGCGGCTTGTATGAATTATTGCCTGTGAAAATAGATAGCGTTTGTAGGGAGGCTCGTCGATAACGAACTATCGATAATCGGAGGAATATTTTTTTTATATTGACTAATTTATGAGTATCGTTTGGGATATTAAAATTTAATTTTAAAAACGATGATAATTAGAAATGTATGTTTTATTTTAGCTGCTAATAATCCATAAAACATTTGTTATTGGCTAACAATTTAAATACATCATGCTTTCTAAAAGCTCTTCTCACATAAAAAGTACCTACAGATATTATAAAATCACACTTACACCTGCAAGAATATATTTAAATCCTGTGTATTAATTCTCATAATAATACAATACCACAGAATATAATATTATGCAGAAATACAATTGATATCAATGTTTACACTTTGTTTGTTACAACACAAATACTCTCCTAGCCTACCCCTTGCTGCGCGCAATCGTTACATTAAAACCCATGCGTTTAATGGAAGCATTTATCGATTAACATCGCACAGCACTAGCGGCCAGCACCTGCCTCTCATAAACCATGTCAATATAAATTTAAAACGACAAAAATAACCCGTTCCTTTAATCTTCGTTAACCACTCGACTTTACGGCGTACAAGTAGGTTTAATTGACAAATAAACATTTTCATAATTTCTCACACGATTTATTACTATTTTAGAAGACATAAACTCGAATTGAAAAACTTGTATCTATATTAATTTAATAATGTTATAGTTATTTATAATATGTGTTGCGGCTTCTCATTACGTAATATAACGTTGCTTATGTTTTTAACAGACTTCAAAAACTTTTACTGCAGTTTAAAAAGAAAATGATGTTTACCAGGCGTAAAAATTACAAAACTATTTTAACTAATGAATCTTCTCTTTACTTTTGGTCTTGTTTATACAACGATGTTAATTTTGTAACATTGGCTTGTATTATTGCATCCTTTCAAACTCAAACTCAAACTTATTTATTCAATTAGACTTCTTCTAGAAGCACTTTTGAAACGTCATTACATATTTTTAACATTTACCACCGATTCGGAAAGCAGTTTCATAGTTTCCCTGAAGTTTATAATTTCTTTTTGTAAAATAAAGTACGCAAATCTATTCGTATATTTCATTAATTATGACCTCCGCTATAAATCTTTAGTATTATCTATTGTAAGTTATCTCGAAAATAAATGATTATTGACTGTTAATTAATATATTTAATTCTAATCATTAATACTTGTAATGTATGACATTTAATTAGAAGGTATTTTGATATCAGCACGTACTTTCAACTTTCAAGTAATTAAGTATTATTATAAGCTGCATTTCTACATTTAAGTACACATTACAACATTACATTTCTACATTAAAAAATGTTAAATATGTGATATTAAAGAATATAATAAATTGGTTTTAGTATTTTCGTTCATTATTGAGTATAATAATTATAATTTCAAAATAAAATGTACTACGGCCTACTGTGTTATGAATATTCTAAATTAATTATGTCAAAAAAATATTTTTTTTCACTTAATGAAAATAAATATGACTGAAAATTACCAAAAACGTTAACATACTTAATAGGTAGGTACTTACATACTATTCAGATTCGCAGAAGTAAATAAATGCTTTTTTAAATTATTATTTATTGCGCCAAACAGCTCAGTCTGTATGGACGTGGCTCGTCGAGTACTAGCTAAATTCTATGTCTTTTAATTTTGAAAAAGCTTTGAACACTAGGCTAAAAAAACTTATATATCAGACGAACAAATACACAATTGAGTACACGTCGAAAGTAAATAAATTATGCAATATGTAGAACAAGGAATCAATTATATCACGTAACGTATTGGAGTATTATCAAACATTAGCGAATAGCAGATGAAAGATGTAGCGTGTTGGATGAAAATAAATCACTCCGATATAATGGATGGTGCGATATACATCTATTTATGCGAAGTTTTCAATGTTCCCTTCGCATGTTCCTGTACCATTTGTTTATTATTGATATGTACTGGTTAGTTAAAATATTGGACTTGCCTTTATTAGCATACAATGCTTGCAAATTATGGATAAGTTTGATAAATAGCTTTGATAGTTTGTGCATACTTTTTTATGTTACTTTAACTTTTTGTGATTTGGAATTAGGATTCTAATTTCGCTTTATTTAGTAGTATTTTTATGCCTTTCGACATTGAATATTACTAAAACTGCATTACTATCTAGCGTTAGTATTAGAAGTGGAGGTAGAATGTGTATTTTCTCAAGTTATATCCTTACGCTTTTCTCTGGATATAAAAATTATTTCCCTTAACTCATGCGTAATTTATCCGAACCGCCATGTTCCCAATTTTTATTATTTCAACCCAAATATTCCAAAACAGTCCCCTTTGAACCCGATCCACATGAATGCACAAAAGTAATCGCGCATATAAACAAATACAACTGATCCATATAACATTATAATGAACGTTCAGTTCGTATTTAAATTAACTGAGCTCAAACGTCAATCGGCTATCAACTAGACTCGAAGAAGCATAGCCTTATCAAAACAGAATGTAGACATGTAGCAATCAGGCTCCGCTTCACAAGCAGCCGCCGATACAATCGAAACTGCAACTGCATTTCAGTGACGCGGCCTTTGATACGTCCATCGCTTGTCTGTCCAAACGATTGTATCAGCCACCAGCGTAACTAGACCCCTCGATCTATTAACTTCCTCTTCTCGACGTTTTAAAACAGACGCCGCGCGGGGGACGCGGCGGATCAAACCGACTGGCCGAACGTCAGTCTTTGAATACAGAATTCATTTCAATTACAAGAGAGAGGTGATAAATTAATGCCCCAGTACATTAGACGGTGATAATAAAACACACATTAAAGTGTAATTGCTGACAACCCTCGCTCCCTAATCAGGGGAAACAAAGCGCGCCGCGTACATTGCTACTTCGTTATTAGCGATTCCGGAACGTGTGTTGTGAACAGCGCAATGGTACTCGCGCTCGACAATAGGGTTGTCAGTTGTTTTAGATAAAAGTTCAAGTAAGGGGTCGTGTAACAGCGAAACTCACTCTCGGGGGTAATCGTGCACGAAAGCGTCTAGTAATAAAAGTGGTCATAAAATTGTAGCGTTACGACCCGTGAGACGGTAGAGTGCACTCGATAGTACCGAGATAGAGGTTTTTTGGTACTATCGTATTGATTTATGGCTCTGTTTTTCTTATTGACAGCAGAAGTGCCCCCGAATGTTTCCGCTTGGCTTTGTGAACCGAGTGCGGCGTAAATCAAGAAGTCCCAATATTACGTTCACGTGAGCCTCGTAAAAAGTTATGTTTAAAACCGTATTTTTGTGTATAAGTAAGATTGGAAAATGGAATAGACGTGTTTTGTGACAGTTTATGATCAATTTATTATTTATTAATGTTTCTATTATTTATGGACAACTTCCCTTATTTCACGTAGGACTTATGACGATGAAACATCATTTACTTTAGAATTTATGATTTGGAACCACTACAACCAGATTTAAGGTAAGTCTACAACAAGAACCTTGAAATAATTTTCATTATCCAGATAAATAATTTACCCATTCGTATTAAATAATGAACGATCCTTTAAAACAGTTGAACAAGATTTGAAACTATCAGAAGTTTGAACAGTTGTTTGTCGACTCGTACAAAAGTTCGTTCGTTATGACTCCAGTGTTTGCCAAACAATATTGCGAAAGCTTCAATTGGCGGCAATATACGAAGTTTTTACGACTATCGTGAATTATATTATGAGAAATGGTTGTATTAAATATGTTGAAAGATTTACTAGCTGCATTCATTTTATTTAAAGGAATAATTTTCTAATTTCAAATGCTTTGAATAGCTACGCTTGGGCTTTCAATCAATACGTTGTAATTGTGAAATTAATTTGTACCAAGGTACTTGATTAAAAAATAAATTATTATAGCATACTATTGTTATTAATGTTATTTTAGTTGCCATGCCATGTGCATTGTGCATATAAATATAAAAATACATACGTTTAAATTTTAATACTTTGGCACATGAACACATGAAAAAGCTTTTGAATTCGCTCTCAATAATAGCTCAAAAATAAACCCAACCCATTTTAATTCAGATTCGAAAAGCGTTTAACATAACAATAGGTAATGAAGTATCACTCATCCACACTCGTATTACGCATAATATATCATACTTGTTTACCTGTCAAACTTTTTATCCATGCGTCATTTGCGTACAGAAAGTCGCTCAGCGTGAAAAATCCTTAAGCAAACTGACCATAGAAGTGTCATTCCGTTCGTTATAAAGAGTCGCGAGCTTTGAACGACCTTTTCACAGAATGATATTGAGCGACAAGGAGCTTGTGAGGTAATGACGCATGAAAGATTGATCGAGGTAGCCTTGTAGGTACGTGTTAGGCTGGGTATCGACGGGGCAACTTGCTTTTAGGTTTAATTTTGTAGTTTGTAGTTGAATTAAAAACATAATGGATTAAGGTCTTGATCTAATTATAGTTTAAATGTTAATTAATAATTATTTATAGAAGTGTTAAATGCGCGTAATAATCAAAGAGGACTTAATAATTTATGACAGTCTATTCGTGTCTAAGATGCTGACTGCTTAATTGTAATTGCATAAAAATGTCGTATAACTAAACCTTTCAACTAAAATATTTTAATCAATAATACGAACAATGTACCTTGGTCTCTATCTTTAAATATTCTAAAATTATTGCATCATTATAATTATATAATGTAGGTAATCAGATAACTTTTAACCTGACTCAAATTATGAATTTTTATTTATATTTGAGACGACTGAAAATAGAAGAAAGAGTAAATGAGAAATAAAATCCTTATAAAATTATTTTAACTACAATATGCACTATGCAAATCTGCTCGTGTATAAAGAGCCTAATGTCCACAATGTACTTAAACTGAGAAATTTATTGTTCAGTTATTGTGCACTATGGGACGCTTTTACGTGGCACAAACATTACTTGTCTTTGTTGTGATAATATTAACTCGTGTTTTCATAATTACACGCTTTTATTTAAAAGCACTTCACTTCTTAAGAACAATAATGTCTTGGTGAATACTCATGTATATTATGTTTACTAATACCAATTCATACTAAACTAAAGCTTTTCCAATTTTCCTAATTAGGTACATCAGATTTTTTTTTCTTTCAATCTATATTCATTACACATAAGGAATAAGGAAGAATAAAGCAAAGAGTATGGTTGTGCAAAAATATACAAGAAACAATAAGAACCTAACTTTAGATTTATCGTTTTCGCATAGCATTTAAAACCGCCGAAGAATTGCTACGAAAGCTTACCTATTTCAACTTGCAATGAAGCATCAATTCCGGAACTATTTCTCAATACGTAAAAATACATATATAATTACCTACCACCCACGTATAATTCGTATAATATTATAATACACTAGCGGTCCGCCCCGGCTTCGCCCGTGGTACATATGAAAAATAGATGTTGGCCGATTCTCAGACTTACCCGATATGCACAGAAAATTTCATGAGAATCGGTCCACCCGTTTCGGAGGAGTATGCAGACTAACATTGTGACACGAGAATTTTATATATAAGAGATATATTATCTTACAGCTGTTGTTTTATAATGTAAGTACATAATTGTCCTGTTTCCATACATTTTCATAGCATTTATATAATTGTAATTAGTTGGTATAACTCGTTTGTTGCTACGTGAGTTTTTCCAATAGAAATGTTTAACGATGCTTATATTGAAAAAAAAAAAACTAGTTCAAGAGTAGGTTCGTTCTAATTAGGTACATATCCTTAAAGTTTATCAGATTTAAAACGCAACACTCATTAGTACTGCATTTATCTGAATTAAAAAAACATAGCTTTTTCTTGTTAAATGCACTTGTAGAGTTAAATGGTTCGTTGATTGTATGTTCCAGTTTTTACGATTCTTGTTCAAGGCTAGAAAAGGTGAGAATCGTGTAAGTAACATTAATATAGAAATAAATTTAAGTTATTTATAAGGTTTTAACGATTAAATAATATATTCTTGGACTGTTGCTAACTTAGAAAATCGTAAACTTATTTGTTATATATTATACTAGAGGTCCGCCCCGGCTTCGCCCGTGGTACATATTATTTCGCAATAAAAGGTAGCCTATGTCCTTTCTCGGGTATCAAAATATCTTCATACCAAATTTCATGCAAATTGGTTCAGTAGTTTAGGCGTGATGCAGTAACAGACAGACAGACAGAGTTACTTTCGCATTTATAATATTAAGTATGGATTCTGAAGCTTTGTAATGGTAAATATTTTTGTAATTATGTACGTAATTGCAAAAAATATGTAATATTCTACTGACTTTAACATTCAATTCAAAATTCGTAGGTTTTAAGTTTTTCCAAAAGTGAGGATTTGAAACTGTACCGCTCTATAGAATTGTAATTTTTTATCAATAAGCACAGCAATAGGTAAGCTCCGTCACGCTGGAACCCGCTTTAAAAAAAACCTTACTTTTTTTCAGCCTATTTACCTACAAACGATGCTAATAAATGTAGTATAGGTCAATTTTTTGTAGTCTTATTAGTTACTTAGAAAACATCATTGATATCGTTCGAAGTAAAAAATATAAATAATAGCGTGTTGATTAGTTTTGGAATGGGTTCCAAATTGATTGTAGTTTATTGTAGTGGCAAGAAAATTCTTTATTTGCGTTGTTTTATCTCAAATTATTGCAAGAAGGTCACAATAACAAGATTTTAAAAAATAAATAACACTTGTTCAAAAACTACAAACGATGCCAATAAATGTAGTATAGGTCAATTTTTTGTAGTCTTATTAGTTACTTAGAAAACATCATTGATATCGTTCGAAGTAAAAAATATAAATAATAGCGTGTTGATTAGTTTTGGAATGGGTTCCAAATTGATTGTAGTTTATTGTAGTGGCAAGAAAATTCTTTATTTGCGTTGTTTTATCTCAAATTATTGCAAGAAGGTCACAATAACAAGATTTTAAAAAATAAATAACACTTGTTCAAAAACTACAAACGATGCCAATAAATGTAGTATAGGTCAATTTTTTGTAGTCTTATTAGTTACTTAGAAAACATCATTGATATCGTTCGAAGTAAAAAATATATAAATAATAGCGTGTTGATTAGTTTTGGAATGGGTTCCAAATTGATTGTAGTTTATTGTAGTGGCAAGAAAATTCTTTATTTGCGTTGTTTTATCTCAAATTATTGCAAGAAGGTCACAATAACGAGATTTTAAAAAATAAATAACACTTGTTCAAAAACTACAAACGATTTTATTATTAGTTGAAATTATAAAAAAATAACAAATAGTAGTACTAAGTTATATCACATATCACTCTTGTAATTGCATATAAATATTTATGATTATTCAGAAATTATAATTAAAAATTCAACTCATTTGCAGCTCAAGTTTTCAATACTTACGAAAGTCCGTGTATAGTTGGCTGTCATTATTTTTTAATACGAAAAACAGCACATACTTGTAAGTCCAACGATTTTGAATTTATATTTTGAGGTATAATCGATGCTACATTTACTGTAGGCACTATAGTAACTGTAAACTTGTGTACGCACGCTTATATTTAATCGGTAATGTCCATATACATATAAAGGTATGCTGTCGGAAGACAAACTGTGAAACTACGAACGATTTCCTTTTCTATTTTCTAACGTCTTAAAATGTATCACTCTATCAAACACTAAGTAGATTTATTCATTCGCACTTATAATCAGTAATAAGCAAGACATACAAATATAAAGGTACTGTGACAATTGTTCATATCGTTTGTAGTTTTTATGCCAGTGTCATTTTATTATACCACTACAATTTGGCTAGTTTTATCTGATTTTTCTTGAAGTTATTTTAGAGGATAAATTATTTTACCAGTACTACAATTAACGATAAATGACAATATTAATTCCAATTTTTTATATTGCACTATTTTGAGTTTTTTTTTCGTTTCGGATGGAATTTATCCATTATTTCATTTTAATTACTTTTGTCGTCTCAGCAGTTTCGGATTATTAAGTGACTTTGTAACATTGAACAGCAAACTACTGAACATTAAAGATATCCAACTCTTTTTTTTTTTAACATATATCATGTGCAATTTAATGTACACTAAATTACGAAACTCCCACACGCATACACAAACACGCACGTGTGCGAAGATGTATGTATGAGCATGAATTTTTTTTTTTCTAAAACTACAAACGACACGAAATCCAAGGCTCATAATTGTTTTGAATATATTAACTTATTGAACACTAAATTTTTTGTTTTTTATTGCTTACAGGGGTTCAGCAGCCACTACAAACATATGAGTTTAGCTACAATCAACTACATTGTTTGTACCTAGTTTTTGAACAAGTGTTATTTATTTTTTAAAATCTCGTTATTGTGACCTTCTTGCAATAATTTGAGATGAAACCACGCAAATAAAAAATTTTCTTGCCACTACAATAAACTACAATCAATTTGGAACCCATTCCAAAACTAATCAACACGCTATTATTTATATTTTTTACTTCGAACGATATCAATGATGTTTTCTAAGTAACTAATAAGACTACAAAAAATTGACCTATACTACATTTATTAGCATCGTTTGTAGGTAAAATAGGCTGAAAAAAAGTAAGGTTTTTTTTAAAGCGGGTTCCAGCGTGACGGAGCTCAATAGGTACTGTATGTCTAAAATTTTCCTTTAATTATGCGGGCGAAGAAATCTAGTTGAACAAGTTGGTCTTTAGATAAAAAAAGTAAAACACAAGCGTTATCTATAACAGTCGCTCTATTATATCAATTAACAATTCCATATCTTTAATTACCTTTTTACAACACTTATAAAGTACAAACGCAGCGCCGTACACGGTATGTACCTTAGCATTCTTAACAATCCTGCCATACTCATATCTTTTATAATGAGTGTAAAATTGTCTAATGATTGCGTACAGGTTACCATGATGTCTTATAGCAGTATTACTTCCAGTGGTGGGAACGGGATGGCGCTAGACGACCTGTATAGCGCTGTCACTTTTCCACACTGGAAGTATTAATGCTTTAAGACTTAGTACGGGGGTTGGTATGGTGCAGTCTGTCATTCCATACTGCATAACTCGACGTGACAAGTGACAATTATCCGTCATCTTGCAGTCATTATTTCATCACCTTTGGGGTGATGAATGCGGGCTTTTTGCCGCCTTTGTGGAGTTTATTTTAAGTGTCTAGATTCTAGAATGTTGATATGAAAGGTTATTGTTGTTAATGACGAGCTAATTACCTTCGCTTTGTGCACATTATTTGACAACGTTCTGAATAATATTATATTTAATACAATATTATATGCATAATGTATATCCCTGTTTATTTATGTTTTATAGTTCAGATTCACGTATTTAATACAGATTTTTTTTATAGAAACAGAAGCTTTCTTAACCTATTCTGGGTTAATCATATCTAACCAGAACGTCTGACCAAGGCAGTCGCTTTCATTTTTTTAAATTTATTAAATTAAAAAGGTTAATATTGACACTAAATAAATATAATCTATTCACACATAGTGAGCTGTCAGCAGAGCTAAATAAACTTAAAATTCAATCGAATACCGTTAACACGCCATCTACTAAATCTTGTCATTATAATGGTTTAAATATTTATTTCTTCTCGAAAACGCTCGAATTCGTCAGTGTCACAAAAAGCGACACAATAGCGCTTTATTTTTTCGAATAAATTATGAACGTTATAACGAAGCGACGTACAGCCGCTGCCAAATCATTTTATTTATGTGAAGAAAGTGCGATTTGTTGTGTGCATGAATTTTTGAATTTTTATTTGATGTTGAGATATGTTTATTGCTTTTTTATTTTTTGTTTATGGTTACGTGAATTTTTATTTGAATCCTGTTTGAAATATTAGAAGATAAAAAATTTTCTCTAATAAATTCAATATTAATTTATTCATAGCTATTTTATTAAATTTATAATATTTTACGGTCACGAATAGATAAAATTAAAATTTTATAATGTGTATTTTATTAGAGCAATATCGATATAGGCATTCCATATAATACGGGCGATAAAGTTTCTCCGTAGGTCGGTCGCGTTTTCTATGTCCGTATTAATTATCGAATTTTAACTAGGTAATATTAATATGTGAAAAAAGGCAAAAAAAATTGCTCTCAAGAATTTATTTACCTAATGAGCTGAACAATAATTTTATCTCTGTAATTATAGGTTTTATATTTTGTTTAATTATTAATAATTTCCCATACAATAAGAAGATCTCCAGTGGTCACCAGATCCACAAACATGATTGGTTATAATTCAGACAAGCATCATTAGCGCTTTGTCTATGAGTGCCATTTATCAATTGAAAGAAATAAAATATTATCCATCACCAAAAATATACGCTATAAATTCATCTTAATAAAAAGCGAAATAAACAAGCCTGGAGATGAGTCAGCCATATTTATGTCAACAGTGACACAAATCGTTCACCAACGCATTTGAATTGCAAACTGGACAATTAATTCAGACATAATTGCTTCGTGGAATTGTGCGGATTTTTAGATATATCTCCTTTATACTGGGTGATGTTGCAGCTTCATGTGTGAATGAAGGGAAGTTTACGATTAATATGTATGTCAATGGGGTTTTTTTAACAATAAATAATTTCCAGGATATTGTCATTTGGTAAGTAGATTTTTGGATACGAATTGCACTTGGAAACCATTGAAGCAGTATAATATAGTCACAAACTTAAGGGACCCACAATTAGAACAGTTGTATATTTATTATGTTACAGAAACGTAATTATGATACAATATGATAACTACCAACTTAATTCAGGGCTCAAAGCTCAATATTTTGTTTCAATTTAGATTTACTACAACATTTAAATACGGCCTCATTAGTTCATCACATGCAGTTACTCAAATTAAAGCAAAACTACACACAAGTGTAGAGTAAACAATATCTTCGTCTGGAAGATCAAAATGCGAGCCACGGAGGGATTGTTTAAATAACAAATGCAACGTAATTAACCGAATCTCTGTAAACATTACCGGCGCTCAGATTTCAAGCCCCGCGTGACATGCTTGTTTTGGCACAGGGGTGGCGTGGAGTCGCTAATATCAATAAAAAAATTTACACGTATGTGGTAGTGTTTTCAAGGCGCTGTCGCTGAGAGCATGTAGGCAAATGTGCATTGTTATACTGATGATACACGACCACATGACATCACGATACGTGGGTGGGATGAAGGTCGAATATTGATCACAGGAAGATACTAGTTAAAATATACGTGCCCATATTGAAGGGGAGAATAACAAATGCATGAATTTGCAGCATTGACATACAACAATATTTTTCTTCGTCTTTTAAAGATGAAAGTTAGTCGTGGTCAAATAAAAAACAGAAACGATTAATCGTTTCATTATAATAACCACTTATTTACAATGTTATCAAGTTTAAATACAGATTTAACCATCATGTTATACATGACTTTGTTATGAACTTTACAAAGGTAAGTAAGTACTTTACATAGGTTTACATAAATAAATAAAAAATTCAGTTTAATTTCGAGATTTGAGTTTAATGTACAAAACTTCATAGAACTCTCCTGATACTTAAATATACTTAAATAGTAAACAAAATACATAGTTTAGAATCAGAATATTTTTATTAAACATAAAAAAGCTCATTTTCATTAAGAAATTATACAGTTTATTATGATAAAATTTAAATAGAAAAAATTAAAATCACTACAGCAAAAAAAATATTTTACTCATCTCCACAGATTGCCCTGTGCACCCCCATCAGAGCAGCCGCTAATGGTTCTGAAGTATTGGCATTGCTCTTGGCCTTTCGCCTTATTTATGTCCCATATTAACGATTGTTACAGCTGTTATAATAAATTGTCGCTAAATTACGACGTTTTTATTGTGTAGCAGCGAATCATCCGCTGTTAGATACACACATATATTTCAGTATATTTTATTATCTTTGTTCATATACTTAAGTTTATACTATGTATACGCTAATGATGGTTTCCTTACACTATATAAATGTTATTCAGAAAATATCATACACTAGTTTATTATTTTATAGCCTCAAGTGAGAATAAAACCCAGTTTAAGAAGACCACCAAATATGTGCATTGAGCATGCTATCCACTATACGTATGACTGATAGAAATCTATATCTATACTATAATATTATAAAGAGGAAAGGTTTGTATGTATGTATGTATGTATGGTTTTCACGCATAAACTACTGGACCGATTTTGATGAAATTTGGCACAGATAATCTTTAGACCCTGAGATAGAACATAGGCTACCTTTTATTGCAAAATATGTACCACGAGCGAAGCCGGGGCGGACCGCTAGTAACTAATAAAAACTTTAGTATACATATAATATAATCTGAATGCCTAGGATATTATTACATTATCCTAGTACATTTTTGAATAAATTATTCAAATGTTTAACAGCTCTATGCTCTAAACTAAGATAACACTGGATCAAAGTCTCAGAATCTAATCAGAATCGTTCCAATATTTCACGCGATCTAGCCAGACATGCATTCCGCGTCAGTGGCGCGTCACACATAATTGCGCAAATAAATCAGACATTATCTCCTCTTGAACAGAACAAAACGACGCCAACAAATGACCGCGATTTTTCTCCGGCACCCGCAGCCGAGGACTCTGTCAATATATCTGAGTGTGTGCGGCTTAAAGTAAGAGCTGAAGCGATTTAATTTTAAAGACTGTATAAGAAAAGTTTTGGAAACAAATATAATAGTAAGCTTTATTAATAAAATACACCATACAATAGACTGTTTAACTAGTTAAACACTATCTGTAGATAAAAATGAAGAATTAAAATGGAAGATTAGGTTATGGCATAAAGGTATAGACCATTACCGAGCTTATTTACACTTTATTTACACACTTGGTTACAAAATAGATGTGATTGCATTCATTACGATGAATCCCCTATTATCTAGAAAAATCCAAGGGCATGTTAAAAATATACAAAGCCTTCTCTCTTGTCGAGCGTGTTATAGTTGAAATCAAAAAGACCATCTCTTGATGAATTAATAGATTTAACAAATAGGTGGTCGTTAAATAATTTTTAAATTAAACAATCCTACTGTAGATAAAAATATCACTTTATGATTAAACTTAAAATTTAGAAACAAAGTGGTCTATGTTCTTTTTCCTCTCATCACTCGTACCCCGCATCTCTTCCCCATCTGCCGCCCCTAACCAATGTTATATTTTATTTGCGCCATAAATTAGATTTTATTACACATATTTTGTCGTGTTATTATAACTAATGTACCCATTCTCAAATCGCATGTAACGCTACGCTACGCTTTTTATTTATTTTCTTTCATTGCGTTCCACCCTCCATTATAAATTATTACTCGATGACGGTAGTTTGCGAAGCGGCTTTGCGTTCGCTCTGTAATCTTAAAATAATTTATGGGTATGGATTTGAATTTATGGCTTGGTACTTCAATTGTTTATTGTGAAAGATGTGATAGAAATAATGATCGATTTTATGGAAGCTAGAAATATATGCAAGAATTAATCATCTTTAATCAACGAAGTACAGAGAGATAGTGAAGTTTTTGTTATCTTTGATTCCTGAATTATTTTCGAATAATTACTTGTATATATCTGAAAAGCCAACAAACAACTAAAAATACGAATCCACAAATTTATCGACACATTTGTTAAAAACCGTCGACACCTCCGCCAATACACGTTTGCTCAAGGGTGGGTTGAAAAATGGCGGGTCCCCCGAGCAAGACGTATGACACCATTAAATTTGCACGCCACACAAATCATTGTGGCCATTCTGCTTGCATCATCGTTATTTGCATGGGACGTGCGATTAAATGGATCGACAGATGGGAGAAGGCAAGGCAATTGGTAATTTTGAGCAAAAATACTGTTTAATCCGTGACGTATAAGTAAATAAATACACTTTATTTAGCACCAAGTAAATACATATAAAAAAGAAATCTGTTTCTTTTTTATCATCAATATTACATTATAAAGCTAAAAAGGCGGCCTTATCGCTACTAAGCGATTTCTACCAGGCTACGTATTATAAGATAAATTATGTAATACCTAATCGAATCTACAGAATGACTGTGTGTAACGAAAACTCCTGTTTTTTATCAAAACATCGTTGTGAGACAACAAAGCTTTACCATCAATACTAATCTACACACAATCAGTGTACTGGAACTAGAAACCAATCAGTAAATAATGAACTAAAACAATATTAATTACCACACTCCACTCCAAGCCCATAGAAAAACTCATTAAACAATTGACGAAACCAGACAAGCATTCGTAAAGTATTAAAATAATTGGCACTCGTGTGAAGCACGCATTGACGACCCCTCGGCCACTTAGCAAACATCCCTTGATGTTCGCGGCCATTTTGACATTCATTACAAGCACTAGTGTTACCATACGCTACTTGTGTCTTGTACCAAAAAGATACAAAAAACAAGTGTCCTACTGTATGCTGCCTATAGCAATGTAATTCGATGTTAAAGTGTACAAAACGTAACATGGAAATTGATATTTCATCAATATTTTTTTCTTTGTTTTTACAGATTTATAAAATCTTTGCCTTATCTTATGCATCATATTTAGTCAATTTTGAAAACGAACACTGATCTTTCCCCATCCTTATTTTTTTCATTCTAGAACCTTAAGAGACGCTTTTTCTTCACCGTAAAGATTTAAGTAACCTTAGCAGAGAAAATCTACATAGCATGATTATTACCTATTGCTTGCTATGATTGCTTTATATCCATTTCAAATGAATAAATTGTAAAAAAGTATTTATTTATTCATTTAATTCTAGAAGTGTCAAAATCTACCCATAATAATTAAGTATCCATTCCATTAGTAAAAGTCCTCACATGGCAACCCTACTACAAGACCGGCCCCGTCCAGGCACAATCATTTTTCATTACCAACGATTCATTAACATGCGGGAGGCAATTTTGCTCGCTCCATCCATCACTTTACCCCACAATTTCATATTTCACGCGAAACTGTACGATATAAGGCCCGATTCAGTGCGACGCGGACCGTCCGCACGCGGACTAGGTTTTGCGTCCGTCGCGGATGATTTTGTCGTTCAGTGCGATGCGGATCGGGATCGACTGTAAGGGCGTTTGTCCACTACAAGGAATTTTACGGTCCGGCATTCCGATTTTTTACGGTCCGGTATGGCACGCCATTAATCTATATACTAGCCTGTGCACTATACGTAATTTTACTGTCCGACATTTTACTTTTCCCTATTCCGGATGGTTTTTTGTGTCTACGAGTCGCTGTAGGTATAATTGTTTTCGAATGCCCACTTGCTTGGATTTTACTGTTTTTACTGCATATGCCAATTAAAAGCAAGCTCTTGTTTTACTTTCTTTTAGTTGGCAATGAGATTTGAGAAGTCGGTATTGTTATTTTATATACATTGACCAAGCATTGACCTATAATTATTATCTAAGTAAGTGTTGGTAAGTTAAAGTTCAAGTGGGAATAGCTTTAGCTCCTCGTCACTGATTAAAATAAATAAGTGAAACACGCATTTTAAATCTCTTACGGAACTTTACTTTTTATTATAACGAGGTAATTTAATATTTCACCTTCTATATTTTTTACTCGTTTCTTGTAAAATGCAAAAACAATCATTTATGATAGCATTATACCGCCAAACTTCCTTGAACTGTACTGCACTGATCCGAGTAAAGACGGACAGGTGCACAAGCAATTCATCGGTTTTTTCATGCCACACCGGACCGTAAAAAATCGGAATGCCGGACAGTAAAATTCCTTGTAGTGCACAAGCGCCCTAACCCTCTCGGTTTGCACATTTGACGCAGCCGCCATGACAACGACAGTACTTTACATCCGCTCCGCGTGACTGTTGTCCGCCGAGCACTGAACAAATACATTAGAACCAGCGCGGATAGCTCTCCGCGACGCGGACAGCTCCGCGTCGCTCTGAACACGCTGTAAGGTTTCATACATTTTACCGTCCGCCGCGGACGTCCGCGTAGGTCATCCGCGTCGCACTGAACAAGGCCTAAGATATTTGTACAAGGGTCTGGTTTGCTGATGTGCTCACAGGTGAAGTGGCAGTTATGTTGCACGAATTATATCAAAAAAATTCACTAGCTGTGTTATTGTCTATCAAGGTTCTTTGATATGCATTTAGTTTTTAATTAGCTCTCGATAGTTTCGAGTCGCACAGGAATTTTCAACGTAGTTAATCTTTGGAGCAGTTTACGTTCGTTTGAAAAATGATTAACCATATTCACTCCATCTTCTCTATTTTCGACTGTATAATACAATCTGTATGATACATAAGTATGGAATAGAAATAGAATAGGTACAAAAAGTCCCAGACTGATTTCATTAAATACGTTTCAACAACTGAGGTAATATTATTGTAAACTTTTAGATTTAAGCACTACTTCTCTATCTCATTATGAAATCTGTTCTAATCTGACCGGAGTTAGACATTCGCGATAAATCCCGATTTATTGCATTACTTGTACGCTACATTACGGCTGTTTTTATTTCGGCTATTATCATTATTTACGATGACAGGAACCTAGCTCGCTTGTGCAACTCGTGTTGTGTTAAATGGTTTGTGTGTTGCAACTTTGTTTCTGATTTACGATCATTTTAATTGACTTATTGTTTCTAGCTGTGATTTTAAAGGTTGGTTGCATTGATTTGATGGAGACTACGTCTATTAAGTAATAAAATTAATGAGAAGAATAATAATCTTCTAGACCATAACCATATTATCGTCTAGAAGAGACAGAATGATGTAGGACAAACATAACAGTAGTGTAAGTTTTGTTAAATAAATCAGTATCACATCATTTTCATGTGTTCATCACATTAGACCACTTTTAAATGACCCCTGTGGTAGTCTATCGATATTGTCCAAACCCTGAACTAGGTACAAGGAAATGCAAATATGCAGACACTGCAAGAAAGGAAAGATAAATAGGAAATATCTAAGAAAACAAATGTTAACGAACGAGTTAATAGACACCTACACTAAAATCCCCTGGTTTAATTAAAAAATATAATTTCTGTGTAATTCAATAAACTAGTTTGCGCATCTGTTGTCACTTATATTTGGAAGGGGTGACGTAATAATTTGATTTATTGCCGATAATTCAATTAGCCCTCAATAGTTTTGATTGTAATTCAATTTTCATTTAAATTGTTGATTCGTTATAGGGTTGTATTATAAAATTGGATTAAAAAATAATACAATTCTTTTAAAAGAATTTGGCAACAAGTTTGATGTATTGTAGACATTGTAGTACCTAATTTGACTTATTGTAATAATTGACGAATAAAATGTTTTGTATTCGTCTTTACAGGTCGACATGATAATATGGCATGGCAGCAAAAGATTGTCATCCTCCAAAGGTTGAAATGCTGTGGAAAACTTATTGTAATGTGAGGCAAAAAATTCATACTTTGTAAAATGTAACAAAGTACAACTTTAATAATATTTATAGACCCTATTTTTATCGCATCCAAGGAGGCTAAAAGCTAATTTAGGTACTTTGACATAACAAAATCAGAAAGGCGAAAATTCAAATTGGATCACGTCACTTACGTACGAAATAATCAACATACGGCCGTCCCTTTCGCACCTATTACAAGATAAATACACGAGAAGTGGATGGTTATTATATTTGACAGGATAATTTGGCGACAGAGAGACACCAATCTTATTAAGGATGTAAATGAATATGGAATGAATCCATTATTTCACAAACAAGCCTCGGGGCTGGGGTGATAATATTAGAGGGAATAGACCGTCTAAATTATTACAGATTTATTAAGAGCTGATGTTTGCAGTTTGCTGTTCTAGAAAAAGTATTGAGTACTTATTTATTGAACTTATTACGGTCTTTTGTTTAATAAAATAAATGTAGAGTTGAGATTCTTTGTCATGTAACTAGTGTGTTTATAGTAATATTTTGAAATAAATTGGGCATTCTTCAAATATATGTGTGATAAAATTAAGGCAATAATTTTCTTTTTATTACATTTATTTGATTAAAATTGTGATGCTTTTAAGAAAAAGAAAACTGACATTCAACTACTTACAACGGTCTGAAATGCGCTTGTTACACAATTTTAAAAATAAAATACAATAGATTATTAAAAAATGCAACAGATTAACAGCTCCAGATAATTCCATAGCCCCGTGGTTGCCATTACGCGGAGATGTATAATAAATGCGCCTTCATATTTTCTCTGTATTAAGCTGGGCGTTATTTATTAGCTTAAAATTGTAGTCATCGCATACATTATGTATGACTCGGGTAATTACCGTCTTGATGACGCGCACATTCAAAAATAATGTTTGGCAGCTGCTCGTAAAAAACTGCGAATGACTCCTTATAAAATATTTTGACACTGATTAATTTAATTGTGCTTGTGTTCCACAGACTGTGAAATATTAGAAGTAAGTTTGATATTAAATGAGTTTTTCTAGCAGGTTGACATATTATTTAGGATTAAATGCTACAATCTCTTAGTAAAAAAACAAATGATGGTTACATATTATCATGGTCTTTATTTATAAAACATATTAAAAACTGACAAACAAATGTCTTAATTTTTATAAAATACTAGCTTTCCACCCGCGGCATCGCCCGCGCAGTCAAAGAAAAACCCGCATATAGTTCCCGTTCCCGTGGGATTTCTGGGATAAAATCTATCCTATGTCCTTTCTCGGGTATCAAAATATCTCTATACCAAATTTCTTGAAAATTGGTTCAGTAGTTAAGGCGTGATTGAGTAACAGACAGACAGACAGAGTTACTTTCGCATTTATAATATTAGTATGGATAAGTAATATGATCTTTACTAACAATCCCACTATAAAATATGGTTGCGAAAGTTTGTGATGTATGTGTTTGTTTCTCTTTCACGAAAAATCTACTGGGCAGATTTGGATGAAACTTTGCTGGTTATACATCAGACTAACACAAGCTATAGATATACATTATTCTGCAAGCGGGTTTGTCTGCGGGTAAAACCGCGCCCACAGCTAGTTACAGAATAATATGAATCATATTATGGATTTAAAAATTAAAATGTTTATGTCAGCAAGAAGTATAATCCCCGCAAATTGCTAATGCGCCTGGCCGCCATATTGATGACGTAATTATGACGTAATCTCGTGCAGAGCCGCTAGCACCACCGGCTGGCTGACGTGCGGGTGACGTCACGTGGGTATTAATTAGACAAGGTTCCAGCGCATTAGCAATTTGCGGGTATAGTAAAACTGAAAACTTTAATATTAACTAAAATATTTACATACTTCCATTATACTACAGCATAAATTAAACTAATTACTAGACCCACATTGTTCGTAAACACCACAACAAATGCTTAAACTTACTGTCAGAAATCTAAACAATGGGCAACGTGTTAACTAGCTCGGGTCACCGCAAGGCAAGATTACAAAGCGGAGATAGATAATGCAAATTCGGTGGGTGCGAAAGAGACGGACATTTTAATTGAATCAGTGTGACACGTAGGGTTAATAGTACTCTCTGTCTTATAATTACTCTGTGTTCTTGTAGGGTTGTCCGTTACTAGGTTTTGGCAACGGATACGTTGAAAGCGTAGCATGAGGGGAATTTCAATTTGTTGCTAATTTGTTTTCGGAGCGCTGTACTTTGATTTCTTTTTGTTGAGAGTTAATTGAATTGAAGCGATTTTTTCAAAACGGATTAAAGATTGCAATTGTTACAAATGGCAATTGTTTAATTAATTATATTATTAAATGAACGCAGAAACGATTGTGTACACTATAAAATAACCTGTGAAATGGAGATTAAATTATTATTGGATGCATATTTCAATTTACTTAGTTCAATTTGTTTGTAATTTGTATATATTTGGATACCATAACATTTAACTGAGATTGCTCACAAATTTTTCATAAAACAAACGATTCTTAATATAAGCTTACCGATCTGACCAATTTCGCAAGGACTTTTATTAGAATGGGCCCTTAAACTTGAACCGAAATTCCCAAGCCAATAACATGCGGTCAAAAAGCCTTTACTTAGCAAGTGGATCCTTAGTTTAGTCTCGCAATCCCGGTTGATAAATTGTAGGTGACCGCAGCCCTATTGCGAACTATTAAATCGGTAAATCTTGCTTAGTCTGTTTTATTATTACTCTGTTATTTATAGAACAAATAATTTTGGTTGGTATTATGTCTATTTATAGTTTATTGAATTAACACGGTATAATCATGATTAATAAGAATAATATAATGGTCCTTTTTCAGAAAACACTGAATACTGATATATTTTGGTTTGCAATTTATTGGACACCGGACAGGATCACATCTAATCGAATAGATTTATTAAATAAAGACGTGTTCCTTTTTAAAATTATTCTTGTACGAACAATGGAATTAGGACAATAATAATAATTCAGACTGCATCGAGAACCAATAAATATACCTACGTTAATTATTAACTACCCTCCTTCCATTCATTGTCCACCAAATTCTTGCCACATTAAACCATTGCCCAATTGTCGAGAATGTCTCAAATCCCCTGCCTCTAACTCAGTACCTTGGATTCTGCGAAAATCCCACCTAATACCTTCCCTTGTAATTTAGTCCGGGGTATCTGGGCCGGGATTCGTAAATTGAAGACCACAATAGTCTGGACTGTATTAAACGCGCTTTAATCGAACGGAGGAGAATTTTTGCCAGGGTCAAATGGGTGGAAATTAAACGGTGCCTTTCCGAACGCTTTTTGGCGAATCTATGAATTAAAGGATGGGAAGAATTCGGTAGAATTACTGTGAATTCAGAACTCAATTTTCATCTTTATTTTTCTAGTTCTATTGGTTATTCTAACATTTATTGTTTATGACAGAGCTGAAATTGATTTAAACATACCGATCATGGACATAGTTAATTAGTTAATTCTAAATGAATTTTCCAGGTATTTTCAATTTGTAAGTGTTATTGTGTCCTTATGTTCTGTGATTTAATTTTTCAAATTGACGTCGTTACCATCACAGGAAAACGGACTATATTATATTTTTAATTATTGTATAATTGAGATGATTCACAGTCATTCAACCGGCTATTCATTGAGAAGCTATAATGTATTAGTAATAACAAAAATGGGTTTTTCAGCGAACGAGGAAAATGCTTCAATACTTTATTTTGTACATGACAATCTTTTTTGCAATTGTTCGAAGGATTTCCATTATTGCCAACCTTTTAGTAAAAAAATATGTATGTATATTTGCTTAGTAAAGAATGAATATGGTCCTTGCCCAATTGTTACTTGAATATCAACATTATTAGCCAACCGTGTTCAATTTGGAGATAAAATGTAAGTACATAGAGCGAAATAATCGAATCCCTGTAAGAGAAAAATGTAACAATGCAAACAGTGTTTAAACGAGGTCAGTAAAACGCCATTTGTATGTAAATGTTATCGGGACATTCGCTTAATCCCGGGCCTTTCCGCGCAGCGAGCGTGTATCTGGTTTAAACTGGATTAGGGCTGCCACAACACACATCGCGAATTTTAATTGTTGCACACGGTGTAGTTTTTATCGACTGAATTAATGTGTTGTGTCTAATTTTATAGATAAAACAACAACTAATACTACTGGTTATTTTAATAAAGTGTATCTTTTAATAATTTAGTATGCTGCATTATGAATAGATTACTAAAATTTATTGATAATAGTATTTCTACAATAACAAACATTAAATGGTTGTTCACCGCAATTATACATGCATGCTCACCTTACTCTTACATTTTCAAGTGTTTAATTATGAAAATTTTTCGATATGAATTGATGCTTTTTGCATTAAAAGGGCTGTCAATTATTATTACACTTACAATCTAATGAGTAAAATTATGAAAAATTAAACGTTGACAACCCTAATCGAAATTAGTTGTAGGATTCGCTGATAGTTTGGCAAAGTGTGAGTAGTTTAGCGAAGCGCTAAGATAAAAGGCTTACATTAGCTGTTGGCTGGAGCGCTGAAAAATGTTGCCACTTACATAAACAGTGTGTTTCATCCCTTAGCCTTGTCTAGCTCTCCCTCTTTACTAGCTTTTGTACACATAAGACTTGTACTTTATTGCTCTTTGTTCTTATTCTTATTTCGTGGAGTTAGGGCTACCGCACGTGTGTTTTTTGGGATCTCCAAGAAGTTTAGTGGTTTTTTTATATGTATATTGGAGTGCTTTAATTTGACTGATTTGGTTGGAAATTGGACTGAAACATAAGTAGTCTATTTGAAGAAACAAAGAAGTAAAAACGTGCTTTATAAAAATATTTCGCTTTTGGTTTGATATTTCAATAGAACCAGTATAATATAATACTATTTCTGGAAAACAACGATTAGATTAAAGCAGCAGTTTCGTATAATTTTGTAAAGTCGTATTATAATAAAATTCAAAATAAGTATTTAAAATGAATATTATCTACATTTTAATAATATTGCAAACCAGTCATACTAGAAACTAGAAAGTGCCCTAAAGAAATCGTGTTTCAATCGAAAGTTTATTGTGCCCCCGTCGCATTATTCTAAACACAATCCGAATGATCGTATCACCGTTAATTTAAAAACCCCAGTAAGGAATATCGATTCAACAATCGATATTTATTCTCTAACGATTTCAATTTTATCTCGATTCCGATATCTCGGTTACACTGGTTGAATTCAAAATGTAGGGTTCTAATTTGCGAGTACATTCTCTTTGATATGGTCTTGTCTACGACACTATTAGACTGTTTGCTAATTAATAATGAACCTTATTTAGCTGTGTTAAGGTTAAGAGTTGTGTGAGCCGGTTTAATGGTTGGTAGTGAAGTAGTGTTGGCACAATCCCCTATTATCGATAAAGATAAGATGGCTGATCGTTGTATTGAGCTGTTCTGCGGTTAATAGTAATAACATTGTAGCGTGACGTTATTATTATTACTGCGTGCAATACTGACGGTAACGTGAAGATGTTATTTATAAAATACTAGCTATCTGCCCGTAGCTTCACCAATATTTACCTTACCTACTTCAAGTTGAAAAGCGTATGCTTTATGTTCAATGAATATTATTTCTCCCAACGATGGTAAAACCAAAAGTATCGTTGGACCTTCTTCAAAATGCTAAATCTATACAAAAATTAATGAATTTATTAAATTTGGTTCAGTAGTTGGTATTAAAATCATCCACACGTCTTTCAGTATTTGAATATCACTTTCATATAACGCTATTGTCAACCTTTCAACACTGAAAGAAAAAACAAATGCATCAACCAACAAGTAACTTTTAAAAAGTCAAGCAATTTATCAAATAGTTTTATTAGATCACGAGAACAATATATAACACGAAGTGAGTACGTGCAATAGTCAAATAAAACGGGAACGTAAATTGTAAGCAACCTACTTGCACTGACAAGTGTTATTTATTATGGCGCAAGTGAGAAGCGTTGGCTGTGACAAGACTAGCTGTAGCCCGCGGTTTTGATCGATCGTAGCCCTGGTGAAAGTTCAATGTGTGTTTCAGTTTATAAGTTATTAAAGGACAAAATTGCAGCCACATCGATTAAGTTTTCGCGTGGAAGAGCAACAATTTTTTTCCAAAACTAGCAGTTATCTCTAAATCCATATACCTACATTCTTTATCTTATATTTTATATTAAAACATATCTCGCCTATTACAAAATCATATTGCACGCCTCATAAGCGAAGCGTTGAGGTGGGTACTACTGTCACTTCGCGCAAAACATCTGATTTTTCAAACTTAAAATGTCTTTATGTATCATACATTGCACTTGTAAGATAATACATACACACACATATTAAGAAAAACACTATTTTTAACATTCATGATATTTTTGATGTCATTTTTGTTATTTAAACTAGTTAAAAAACAGTTTAAAAAAGTTCTGTCTTGGACGTCCGTGTGTACAGACACAAAGTGAAAGGGTTCTATTCCTGACATACAGATGTGCGGAGGATTTTCTTGTTAACACGATAGCGACCGAAATACTTTACTAATCGAGTCTTTTTTTTTCTCTTACGCTTGAGTATGCTCAGGAATAGAACCCTTTCATTTTTCAGGGTCTGATTCGATGTGGTTTAATTGTTATTAAATAAACAAAAATAATAATTAAAAAAAATTATGAGGCGTGCACTTTTGGATTTTCCAAACTATTTAAATTTTTTTTTAATTTTATTTGACTTAGATGCATTTCAACGATTCCCTATTTATGTTATCTAGGGTATAAAATGTCGCGTATAACCTAGACTCCGAGCCTAGACTACATGTTAGATCAAGCAAAATGCATCGCTAGAGCGCTAACTAACGCAAGGAAGATATTTACGTGGGCACCACTTAGCGCTTATCGCTTCAATAAATCGCTTCAAGCGCTCATTTGTTCAAACGAATGGGGTCGGTTACTTCGCAGTGATTACCTAAATGTTAAAGTTTTTCACCATTTTTATCGGGGTGGAATTGCTGTATGTTTTTGTTAAACGGTTAAATAAATGACGCAAATGTATGTGCGGATAATTTGTTGTGGAAAACGGATAAACGAATAATTTACTATAGTAAATTCATGAGATTCATCTTATGAATACAAATAAATCAAATGTTAACAAAGTGTATTAAATGATACACAAAATATCGATATTATCTCAACTAAAAAATTAACAGCAATAAAAAATGACGATCTAATTTGAATCTTAGTGCAAAACAAAAGGCAATACAAAAACTTTAAAGTATCGACTTCAATAACAATCACGTCTTCAAAGCGAACACGATTTACGAGCTCCATTAGGTACCAGACGTAACTTTTTAATTCCACAGAACGTTAACAAAAACAAATCTTCCCTAATGGCTTGCTTCCCGCCTCCTAACATATGACTTGCAACAAGCATTGCACAACGTCTGTGTTACCCTCGCATTATTTATTGCCACCTGAGCTCGCAATTACATCCGCTAATGTGGCAGCCTTGGAAATATTACTGCCAACATTGTGAAAATTACAAGAGTGCCAGATGCTGGTACCGCCATGACACTCGCTATATGAGAATTTTAAAATTGTCTCTGTTCGTAGTTAGTACTGTGACACAAATGTTATGTAATTTTAAAAGTAACTTAGCTGCTGGGAAATGTTTTATTTGTAAGCATTTTGGGATTTTGTAGAGTTGTTCTTGATCTCTCATTTATTTAAATTACGTTGCGTAAATTCTCTAAAATTACACTACTTCAGAAGTAGATTCAAGATTATTTTAATAGTGAAACTTGTTTATTGAAATTTGCAATAAATCACACAATATGCTACGTACGAACAGACGATTTGAACGTAATAAAAATATGGCGTAACACAAAGTGGAAAAATATGAAACGAAAATATCTATGAATTACGACATAAACGCGAAACAAAAAAGCGAGGCGAGCATAAAGCAGCTTTTATTGCCGCAATCAATAATATTTTATACGTACATTCAATATCGGCAGTAGCTCAAGCGTAAAACGCTATAATTACACCAAACTGCACATAAACAAGATTTACACGGAAACTGTCGCATCTGAAAAAGTCCCCAACGACTATAAAATTTGCTACGTTTATCTAGAACGTCAATAAACAAACTGCGGAAGAGCGGATAAAGCCAAAAGACCAGCATATATCTCGCGGGCAATAAAATAAATCCGACTCAGCTCCATAATAACATTCAGAGCTGAATTATTTTCTAATCCGCCGTCGGGGAGCTAATAGTTAGCACGTGCCGGCCTTTATGCTGAGTTACGGCCGAAAACATCCCAAGAAAAACATGAATTTCCTCTACTACGCTGGCTCTAATGCCCCCTTAATGCGGACACCTTAATAATTGTCAAATAAATTCAGCGAAAAAGTGCTGCAGCTTAGACGGTGTGAGTGTAATGACGTCATAAAGTCAGCGCGGTTATCCAGCGATTGTAGTGAGTTAGCGCTTACTTCGCTATATTGGGAGGAGTAAATCACGATTTCATTACCCTCGAAGTTTACTTTACGTGCAACTTTTCAAGAGATCAACAACTTGATATTAATTTATTTGTTTAGTTTAAACTCCTGAGTAATAAAGTGCAATGTGAATAATATGTAAATAGGTTAAGAATTTGTGTAAAATATATCGAAGAAGAAGAAGCAGTGGGTATAAACTATTTGGTACAAAATGATAAAAAAAATCTCGCACCCAGTTTTTTTTACAATGACAATTGACATTATATTACTTCAGTTTTAATTATCTTGCATTTAGTCCGCAGATTTAAAAAACCCTAAAAAATAAGCCCAAAAATAGGCACCTAGCCAATTCCGGGTATTTAAACGAGTCCTACCGCAACAATATACCAATTCCTCAAAGTTGTTTAAACTAGTATCGCGAATTCTCATCTCAACCGTGATAGGACATAAATAACAAGTCATATTTTCACGCCATTTCAACTCTGCCCCCCACAAAGGAATGCACGTCTGTTTAGATTAATGTACCTTCATATATTTATACCCCTCTCTTTCGCTTATTTCCTTTTCTTAACTCAACTATGTACCCACCTCCAAGCTATTTTCAACTATATCCTGTAGTGCTAAAGTTCAAATTTGGTTACCTATTCAGGAAAGGTAAGCCGTTCTAAAGTTTGCAAGAGATGAATTTTCCACAAACTTTTCTCCGTGTCTATCTGAGCACTTTGTAAGATAAAAATGTGGACCCGTAGGAGAATAGATCAAGCCTGTCTGCGGCGAGGTGGTTGACTACCGACAAAAAGTTGCTGTTACACGGTGACCAGGCTTGAAGAAAATAGGGAAACTTAATATGTATGATGTTGAAGAATTATGCAGTAAAGTTCAAAGCTAATTTTGAATTTACTTCAGTCCTTTTTCGACAATATGACGTCGCATTTTTAACTAAAAAGAAGCTGAAGGGAAATATTTCATTGTGAAAAGTGAGCGTAGGCCAACTCATCTTCGTTCCTTTTTTATTATAAGTAAGTAGACTTACATTATTTTAATATAGTTATATTATATTATGTATAATAAAAATATAATAAAATAATTTAGTAATAATGTTGTGAATAGAAAAGCATAACCTTTCATTATTTTTAAAAGTCGTACAAATTCCCGCCTTTCCTATTCCCACGTTAGAACTTAACATGCTGACCCTACAGTGAGTCTTGACAGTCGCTACATTAGCTTTGCCGGATACTTTGTACTTGTTGAAACATTAATTTCGCGAAACTCTACACATTTATCACATGTACTCAGCGTGCATTGAAAATGTTAGTTTAAATTTTATAGAACTAAATTTTATTCGTCATTGTCGCTTGCTCATGAATTGTAATAAGATTATGAACACATGTAGCTGTGAATGTACAATTTGTGTAGTTACTATTTTAGTTTTATTGTTGTAGTTATCTTTTTAGTACTTGATCGTGTGGTTTTAATTCTCAAACATGATTATAGTTCCTGCTCTTTACATACCTAATATTAGCTGTTATACTTGGCTTGTTTTTGGGATTATCCACTTTTTTTCCGTGCTCTCTTAAATTGAAATATTTGGTAATCGGTTTTCAAGGAAATTCTATCATTTTGTTTAGTTTATTTGTGTTGCATCTTCATCATAATACATTTGCCAGCAGACCTAGATATCATTTCTAAGCATAAATGAGATCTAAACTATTCATAATCATGGAATTTGCCTCTTTCAGACCTCTTACACAACCTAGTACATCAACCATGTGAATCAACTGTCAATAACGTATTTTAAATAAGAGAATAACAGTTCTAAGATTTCCACGGCTCACAAGAAAGCGAATTTTTTCCATCATTTGTATTGAATACTGATCGATCAATATATGACTGCATTTATTTTTTGCAACCAAGTATCATAAATATTACGTACTTTGATCCGACGTCCGTATAATTTGTAAGGTAAAACAACGCTATTTGGGACGTTTAAATAAAACTATTAAATAAATTAAGTTTAAATTGTTATAATTCATATTTTGATGGTATATGTACAAAACCAATCGTAAAAAATTGGTTGTCTGTAAAGTCGGTTTACTGACGATAGTGGAACGTGACAACGTCCAATTGTGCTTCTTTGTCGCTCGTTCCGCGCTCTCGCTTGCACTTCAAGCTTTACATGGAACGCTTCAGAGCGAGGTAACGCCGCATGAGTCATGTTTTTTCGTGCGTGCAGACGGCTCGATCGAATTATAAGACGTTGTCACGTCAATAAAAATAAAAAAAGAATGCAACGTTAGAATTAATTTTAAAAGAAAATGTTGTAAGGTGTAAATCATGACATGGTGTAATATTTTAAAATTTCATTAAAAATATACAAAAGGGCTTGATATTTTAGAAAGCATATAGTTCTACACGCACTCGTCACTATTTTTAATGATACAGGATATAAAACATTGGCACGAATATGTCACCACCAGATGCACTTACCCTACGGAATGGCGCTGTCAGCTTTCACCTCAATAAAGCATGTTCCATACGTCAAGATCAGAAGACGTTTGACGCGAGTTTTAAATTGAATAAGAAATAAATCTTGTCACTTTTTAAGGCTGTATTGACGGCGTCTCCGTGTCGCTGTCACCGGTTGTCGCATGTCGAGCGGTAACTAGCTGCGTTTGATGTTTACTTTATTTAGCAAACCTTTAACTGAATAAATAACTACGCTTATCGTTGCCTACATTCCGGAAATAGCTTTGCCGATTGAAGATATAGTTTCGGTCGGTAATTGGTTGTTTTACCTCATTAGAATAACAGTTGTATTCGATATCGAGTTGAACAGAATATATAGAGCAAACTTTTTACTCAACTATATTACGATTTGCTCACAGGATTTGCTCTTTATTTTCCAGGCTCTTTGTAAATACTTTTTGCAATACAATGTATATTAAGAAAAGTTAAAATATATTTCTGACTATTCATGCAAACTGAACAACAAATTCAGACGAATAATCGCCAACGTCCATACCACGTTGAATACACCGGTTCTCGTCCGATCACCGAAGTTAAGCAACGTCGGGCGCGGTCAGTACTTGGATGGGTGACCGCCTGGGAACACCGCGTGATGTTGGCTTTTTTTACAATTTCATTTTTTTTTTCATATTTATAAATATACCTACCGTATAATCCTATTAAGTAGTTTTTTTTTAAATATTTACAATTTGAATTTCATCCGACTAACTTTCTCAATGCTTATAAATAACATATAAATATTACTTAGTGATTTAACACCGCACCACGTTGAGAATAACTGACGCCAATGCAAAGATAAATTTATGGGGATAACTTTAAAATATCGGTCGGTTCATAGGGCTGTCACTTAATCAATATTTTTTATGAAATGTCAGATTCAAGAAGCTTAACTGGATTATAATCGAAACGTATCAAATTGAATTAAAATTTATAAATAAGAACATTTGATTTACCTTGAACAGTATTTATATATATTTATTTTGAACTAAAGGAGTTCAAAAGCTGCTATGCGATGCGACGCGACGTGAAAAAAGGCTAACAAATACATTTTCGTATATTTTGCCTATAATGTATGTAAGTAGTTACATATAAAATGCAATAATGACTATTATTATTGGAGAAGAAAATAAGACGATAATATGAGTTAAATAATCTTCTTCTTCTTTATATATAAAAATGAAGCGCAAAATGTGTTGGTAAGCGCATAACTCGAGAACCGATTTCGATAATTCTTTTTTTATTATATTCCTTGAAGTACGAGGATGGTTTTTATGTAGAGAAAACGTAATCATGTACCACGGGCGAAGCCGGGGCGGACCGCTAGTTACACATAAAAACAACAAATATTACGCGCACAGCCCTACTCTACAGCCTATAAATCATTACACTTTTATCAATTTTAAAATGACAGTCGGACGTGGACAGACATTTGTGCTACCGTAACATTATCATAAGATAACGAGTTGAGTAATTATTCTTATAATTGATAACGTATCTAGCCAATTTGAATTTGGATCAATGAAAAACAATGTCTGATGACGCAACGATATAGTAGTCAATTACAGGGGTTTTATATCTAACTAGCTGTCAAACCCGGATTCGTCCTGGATTTCAGGAGAAAGCTAGGGTGTTATAATGAAGAAAATAATATAAATGTAGCGTAAACTTTTAATGTTTCCGTACCATTTTTACTTTTTTATTGATACAAAATTTTATGGTAGAGCGTTCATTGATTAAATTGATGTGCATTCATTTGTTTTTCTTATACAGATTGATTTGTATTTTTGGTTACTGTTATTTCTTTTACAAAAGGTCAAACTGCCTCAACAATATTGAATATAAAAACATACGGAACATTAAAGAGGTCTTATCATATTATTATCTTTGCTTACATCGGTTCAAATAAGTATTCCTGTAAACTAACCCTACTTTCTTTTAATCCGTTTTGCCTTTATTAAAAATTCTTGAAGCGTTTAAAAGAACGTTATTTCTCCTAAGCAGTGTGAACCGAAATCAAAACCACACGCGTTCAATAGTTTTAAAATCGACTTTACATACAAAGCTTTTTATCTCGAGTAATCAAACCAGTAGCTTAGAGTATTATCGATCAGCCGTCAATCAATCCCAGATCGAGACATAGCTATTGATTCACAAATTTATTTACACGTCAGAACTTTACACTTTGAACTCTATTCCAAGGTGTTACGATTCAAAGTTGTTGTGTTAATCGGTGCCATTCTTGTTTGAAGTCCATGATTGGATCAGAATCGGTGCGTTTGATTGACAGATAAAAGAAATCGATGCTCGATTCATTCTCCGTATATCGATTATAATCGATACATAATTGGACTGAGCGGTTAGCTGTTGAAGTAATAATAATGATTCCTCTTTATCGTAATGGTTTTTGTTACATTACTGCGTGTACTAGAATGGGTACTTACGAGTATGGGGTGTGTTTATTATAAGCTATAAATACCCGCTACTTCCAAGTTTTTGCGATAAATATACATATGAAATTTCTAAAGCACTCTACAAAGAGAATAAAGTTATTAAAATTGAATAACAGATTTCTGAAGTTGATTATGGACTCTTTACAATAAAGTTTAACGTTTATCTTACAGTTGGTGTTGTGTATTTTGTACACTATTGAAAACAAAGTTACTCCGTTATAATAAATAAAAAATCGAAACATTCAAAGCCATAAGTCGGTATGGAGTCTATAATAAACATTTGGAAAGTCGTAGCCACACACATGAATGCGTATTCAGCAGTCAGATGTATAATTTCCTTTTCACATAATTAATATTAGTCTCTTAGACATTGAGGTATTATTCATTGCTTAATAAGCGACATTATCGATAGCATTATATAGCTATGATTATATTTAATATCTCGTTACAATCCATTGATGGATGCAAATTATGAAATTGCTATTGTTAGCAGGGCTATACTTATGTGTGGTTTTCAAAAAATCACCAACAAAGTGGCCAATAATGACGGCCGATGCCGGAACGTGCACTAGCGTACTATATAATTAAGGCGGAGTATACATGGGGACACTAGTTACGACATGTAAATGCAATGTGGAAATGCTTATAGAAGAAGGAATCAACTTTTTCGAACACACTCACACGTGGGTAGGTACCAAACAATTGTAAAAAAATATTTAGAATACAATAATTGTACGGGATTATAGGAAATTATTGTGTGAGCTACATGCTGCTGTAGTTGCTGATATTGTTAAAGAATATTCAATGATACATGTATGTATCTATGTACCTACTACTGTACCTACTACTCATAGCCCTTGACATTATGACTATCTCTATGAATAATTTGTCCAACCATACATACATTCATCCTCTTAAACTTTCTTGATTCATTCACCTTACAATTCCTTCATGTAAAAAAGCCTAAACGTTCCCGCGACTTATCTCCAATCGCCAAGTCCCAAACCAGCCTAATCATACCAATGATGAACGGACATCGTAGTCATGGCAACGTGTAATTTGTCTGTAACCACAGGCCAGGGGCAGGCCATTATGAGCCTTTATGATTATCCTGACGTTATAGTTACGTGCTTTCGATAATTACGGTCCGTGGAGGTGACTTTAACTGAAGGATGCGTCACTCAAAGATGTTATTATCTTTGGTTGTTAGTTGTGTGCTTTGCAAGGGTTTTATGGATAGAACTGTTGAATATAATATGTGCCTCATATTGAATAACTGCAAAAGAAATTCTATACCTAAGAGGAGAGTTGTTGTTCTATTGAAGAGGATATGAATAAAAGAAATTGCTTCACGACTTACGATCCTTGATAACTTTCTGCTAGACTTTCACGATTCTCATTACCGAAATAATGCTATTTAATAAAGCGATATAGACAAGATAAGATGAATAAAATCACAGAATAAAATCGTCTTGTTAAGAAACTTACAACTAAATGAATCAGGGGTTATAAGTGAGAGACAGAACCATTGAGATTTTTCTTATTCTCAAACCTTGATATATTAACATAAGAATTGCTACTAATATGCGATCATAAACGCCACTAGCACGCGTTATCGGGGTATTAAAATAGCCTCTATTATGTCCCAGATTATAATCTTTTAGCCTATGTTTCGTAAGTCACCAGTTTTAATTCAGTTTTAATGACGAGAGGGAATAACAAATTCACATCGATAACAAAAGTAAATATAAGTTGACTTGAACAAAAATATCAAGATCCTTTAAGATCTTTCTTACCTGCATCCATCCATACTAATATTACAAATGCGAAAGTAACTCTGTCTGTCTGTCTGTCTGTTACTCAATCACGCTTAAACTACTGAACCAATTTGCATGAAATTTGGTATGGAGATATTTTGATACCCGAGAAAGGACATAGGCTACCTTTTATTGCGAAATATGTACCACGGGCGAAGCCGGGGCGGACCTCTAGTACCAAATAAAACTAAAATATCAAAATACAAAAATCATAGACAGTCGAATATTATGGAGTGTTTACACAGAGCAAGCACTCGCCTGACCGTTACAGTAGCCATGTTTTGACAAGCGTCAGAATACACAGTAGCATAATGGTGGCCTCTTCAATTGACATTGACGTTATGTCTATATCCGTGTGGATTATGTTATGTGTGGTCTAGGACTGGCTTTTGGAAAGAATAACATTTGTTTTTTCATAGGTGCTGTATGAATCTCTTATCAAACATGTGAACAACCAGATGGATATTTAATAATAGACAATTTGATTTTATAGATTTTTAATTAACATTCAGATTTAAATGGACTGGTCATAAAATAATAGTTTATACTTTACATAATTTCAATAACCTTTCGCTATCATAAACTAATAAATAAAAGCAATAAACTTCGTTATATTTTGCAGAAAACACGAGCACAACATTCAATTAATTGCCTGATATCATATAACAAATAATAAATGTTTCGAAAAGCATTATAAATTATAATACTTAATTTCAGACGCTATACCATAATTGTGTCGCATAAAAACGCGTCTCAGTCAGTTATTGCCATTTTTAATTTTATTACGCCAATAAAACCGGATACTTTATAAACATAGTTTTGCTTATAAATTAAATGATAATGTCGATAAAATAGTCTATCTTAAGTCACTACTTAACGATAATCGGACATAAAAACTGCAGAATTCGCTATAACAGGGCAAAATTAAGAACATTAAAAGTCGTACTAGGGTTCTCACAAAAGCTGTTTTTTAAAAATAGTCGTATTACCATTCCACTTTGTAAGGCGTTAAGTCAATTGTCCGTATTTATGCAAAATGGAACCACTCGACAAATTTCGTTTTTTACTTTTATTGAAGAATACTCATTCAAAAGTGGTCTAAATTCTTATACAAACAAGAACCACATGATTTTTACGTTGGAAACAAGGTATACTAAAAGCAGAAAGGAACCACCAGCAACAACGAATACTTACATATTAAGCAAAACCGAACCACAGCACCACGGGACTGCTTTGTTCAAACAAATAAACGATATTACTATCATGTCATTTTATACAAAACAGATCCACACCTACTTGGTACCATTATACATTACACATATTTCTATTAATAACAATTATTTTTAATACACAAAATGGAACCAGGTTTCTGTGGTATGGTTATGCGTAAAATAAATACATAATTTAATTGTAATTTTTTATTGCAAAATAAAACCACAAGCATTCGGTTCTATTATGCATAAATAAATATTGTAAAACATTCTGAAACTCATCATCGCTATATGGAACCAAATGCCTTGACTTGTTACAATGCTTCTCATCTTTAAACAACGTATTTCATTACTTAAATAGCTCAAAGTGCAAAACTCCAATTTTTAAAGTAAAACGTCGAACATCTGTCAATATAGGTGACATTCAGCGAAGTAGTTCGAATACGTGACGGCGTTTTTTTCCTCCGTGAAGTAAGTTCTACTGTTAATTACCTTTAAAATTAAATGTGAAAATGTTTAGTAATAAATAAATAAGCAAGCAATGGGTAAGAAAAGCATTGGAGACGAACACCGAAGATAATAATGAAGATACAACGGGTAAGTAGTTTTATTTAATGCATTTAAGTACTTATTGAATCTGAGATGCAGGTACGCTTTATCCACTTTTGATTCATTCCCGATTGTGGTGTGATTTTAAGAAGATAGTTCATTAAGTAAGTACAAGAGGAATCCTCTGTGGATTTACGTATTTTAACGACAATGTGTTGTTCACGAAGGCGAGTCGAATTAAGAGTCATTTTGTTACGATTCATCTGTCATTGTGAGATTAAACTACTAAAGTCTAAACCCTGTTTTAAAAATAACTGTCGATGATCTAGGTACCTACCTACTATTTTGGTAAAATACGTTTAGATTCAGATTCAGTACAGTACATTCAGCCACATCATTCAGCGCATATAATTATTTGTTTGATTTTTTTGCCGTTTTTATAGATAATGGTACGGAACTCTTCGTTGCGCGAGTCCGACTCGCACTTAGCCAGTTTTTTGTACATGGCGCATGTACATACAACATACTTAGTCGTCTAGTAGGGACACGGCTTTATAAGAACTAATAATATTTTGCTGTCGCCATATACCTACCTACGTATAAAAGCCACGCGGCTTTATTGTTTTGATTTAGATTTTTTCTTTTTATTACAGAAGATAACGAAGAACCTTATACGTCGCTGCCTCTGGAGAAGCTTTCTTCACCTTCTAGCGATATTCAGTCCATATTACATCTCATTCCACAAGATGCACAGTTTTTATAACGGTCTCATTAGTGATGATGCAATAGAAGACCACATAGATGGACTAGACACGGTGGATTTCGAAATCCAATTTGATGATAACGTCGAATAAACGTCCTATATAAGTATTATGTTATATATTTTATTAATTAAAGCTTTAATTACGATATTATAAATACATAGTTTCATTTATATCATTAAATCCCTGGGTTGTGGTTCCTTTTTGTATAAGAGAAAACCTATCAATTGATAAATGTTAAAAGGAACCACATGCACATTTTCTTAATTATCTAGAAAGTTTAAGAATATTCAGAGCAAATTTATATACACATACTTAAATAACTAATTTATCAATGAATTTAAATAAAATAAATTTTAATTTTACTTCATCTGACAGAGCTGCAAATGTTTTTGTAAATCCTTTGATATCTCAGAAGTGCGTTTTTGCTGGGTGGTTCCTTTTTGCTTAAATACGGACAATTCATTTATGCGAATCGATACATAAATTGATGCTTTTACATTTATCTTTTATGTTTCATTGAACGTACGTTGTACTTGGCTAACAACATAATTGCATTATTTTTTTAAATTTTAATTCCACTGCCTTATTGGACTTTGTTATTTCCGACTGGAATTAGTTGGAGAAGTTTAGTTTAACTATAAAATCTATGTACCTACATAATAAGAGATGTAATTTAATGCTCAAAGGAAGCGTGATATAAATTTGTGAGTTTTTAAACAACTACATATTTTGTTCGAACGTTCAAATTTTAGGAGATCTTTTTTACTAATTTTATGTTGGTGAATATATAGTTTTATTGTTCATCTCTTTTCACTTTATTACCATGAAAAACATAGATTTTTATACTTTTAAAAGTTAAGGCCAGTTCACAGTGGGGCATTCCGAGATGACGATAGATATTGAATATGTTTTAAATAAAATATGAGAGAAAAAAGGAACAATCATGTTATCATAAATCATATTATTGTTAGAAAAAGGCCTAAACCTACGGGTGGCCGATTGTCGCCAGCTACTGTTTGTATTTGAACGGACCTTATTTTTTTGTCTCGTATCATTCAATATTAAATCTTAAGTACAACGCTATAAAGTGTAAACTAGCATAACAAATTTTATGCTTACTCATTAATTAAAAATTATTCTTAACCCATATTGTTTAAGTTCAATTTAGTGTTTACTGTTGAATTCTTAGACAATTTAACATTTCAAGGAACAATAATACAAACACGGTGTTAAAATATAGTTTTTTAGTTGGCAGGCGAGTTGTTAATGGTTTCTTTGAATTTGATATTTACACAGTAATTAGGGAAGTAGTAAGATTAACAATCTGACTCAGTATAAATTTATTATAATTACCTATATATTTTGTACATATTATATTTATTTTGTATGGTCATAGGTGAAGTGGTTACGTAATGTATTACAACCGGCCGTTACACAGTTAAAAACCAAGTGGAAAATAATACCATTACATTATTAGGTATATTTTAAACTACTTAGTAACAGTGAAAATAATCCCTACTAATATTATAAATGCGAGAGTAACTCTGTCTGTCTGTCAACCGATTTTGATGAAATTTGGCACAGAAAATCTTCAGACCCTGAAAAACATCATAGGCTACCTTTTATCGTTTTGATACCACGCGGGCGAAGCCGCGGGCGGAAGCTAGTACGAAAATAAATCGCACTTTAAATCCACTAAACACTGACAATTTCAACCGATTTACAGCGGATATAAAATGTATTCCTAATTAATGTTAAATGGAGGATATAGGTAGGTACGTTGAATCGCGAATAAAACAGAGCAGTCGATAAATAAAGTGAATTTATATCAGACTTTCACGTAGAACGACTTAATTGCCCACTCTCAGATGGATTATACTAAAACATCCGTTTCGTATTTAAACACTTGTGGGGTGACTATATTTTGGCTTTTAGTGAGATAACGATAAAATTATTTTAAGGACTATAAATTTTATTATTATTGCTTGTGCTTTTATAAAGTAATGATTCCTTGAATTAATTTTATTTCTGAATCATTTCAACCTCGAAATGAAGATCGTTTTTAAACTACCGCGGCTTATGTTCATTTATTTAGGTTAAATACACGGCCTACGATACAAGCTGTCTTAGTGTAGGTCTGCAGGTCATATTATCTTTTTAATCATCAGGTCCTAATATGATATCCTTGTATTTTTATGTTTAATTAATTAAGATAATTATTTCTATGTATTTAATTTTGTATTTATGGTGAATAAATGATTATGATTATGAATTATGAAATTGGTAAGCAGTTTGCTTATATTCAATTGTGAGAGAGAGAGATTATTTTAACTCATAAAAAAAAAAAACATTTATTTCTTATTGTAATCAGCTATCAGAAAATAAAACATTTGCTAGTTGCAAAATACACCAAAGAAACCTGAGTCAGAAATTTTTATTCATTTATATAAATTCATTATAACATATCTGTTTTTTATTTTAAACATGAAGTAGCCTAACTAAATTCCTTTTCTCCGCATTTAAAGTACGCTTAAGTATACAAATATTTTCTAAATTATACTACCTAATACATTTTTTACTTACGGGACCATTTAGAATAGCATGGTCACCCTTACAGAGCCATGTGTATTCTTTTTCAAGATCAATTAAAATCTCAAAAGTTGAGATAAAGATTTCGGTGAGCCAGACAAGTTAGCTCAGATTAACGTCACTTCACACGATACTACCTAATTAACTGAGTGGCTAAGCGTGATCCGTGCGAAATTGTGGGTTCAGTAGGAAGTATTATTTAAAAAAATGCATCGGTTTCAATTGGTACTGGATACATAATATAGTTGTAGTGAAGCACATATTGAATTGAATTTATATTTATTTATTTGAAAATTTTATTAAATCTTCAAAAATCATATTTAATTCTTATAAACCTCGTATCCTGTCAAACAAACGTATTAAATAATAAATATACTAAATATTATTTTTGCAAGATATAAGATCCTTTTACTGCCTTTCTAGTAGCTCTAGATTATTAATTTAATTAACTTTAACAGTTTTTGCTGTGCGTTATGCAACTGATTGTTCATTTACCAACGTGTAATTATAATGACTAATAATAATAATTAAAAATGAAAATGTTTCTTCTTTCACACAAATATTTCTCCGCGGATCTCTAAATAGTCCTTTCAAATAACCGCCGCACTTATCTCATTCTCAAGTTCAATTTTATCGCCATGTCGACACATTGGCGGCTCTTTGTCGAATTTACGTTAAAACACTCCACAGATATATCCCGAGATACTTGAACTTCAAAATGTCGATATTCTTTTTTTGATAATGTTGCGAATTAAGGTTTAGGAGGTGCTTTAAATTTTGAAAAATGGATATTATGAACCGTTATAATTATAAGATTGCTATGAAATATACGATGAAAATTTTTCTTGTAGCATCTAGATCTGCTTGTGGTATTTCATTCTTTCAATATAAATTTGAATGTAAAATTATACTATTATCTTTCACTTGCTAGTTTTTACTATGTAGGAAAAATGATTAATTATTTATAATCGATAATTCTTTTAAAACAGAGTAAAAGAAAAGCTCTCCTTCTTGTACCTCTATATCTATCAATATATTATATTTTCACATCAAATTCGCCACTACTTTTTACTTACTTTAAGATATAATTTAAAACCATTAAAATGCACCTGATTTGAACCTGTCAGAAACCTGTAAAGTTGAAATAAATCCTGTTTCATACACCATGCTTTATGCACATCTATCATCGTCGCTATGATTAATCTTACTTAAGCTAAGGCTGTGACTGGCGGATTGGGATTATGCATTGTGTGTAACCTGCTTTATTTTATTTTATAGTAAATGTTTAGTGGCTACTTCGCTGGTAAGTAATCAGCACGGCATATAAAGTGGTACAAATATTGAGCCTTTTAATACATTATCTATTAAATTTCATATGCTTACTTATGGCCTGTACCCTCATAGGAGGCCCGTGTCCCAGCAGTGGGAACATATATGGGCTGATGATGATGATGATGATGATGATGACGATCTGCTTTGCAGGATCTTCACCCAAAAAAATCGAAAACATTGATACATTTAAAGTATGTATGTACCTACTTATTGAGTTTTATCGAACGATCATAAATAGTAGGCAACTGCTATTACGTATTTGAAACCTATTATAATTTTGCACAAATTGAAACTACAATTAAACTGACAAATAAATTTTTCATTTTCATTTTCAACTGTGACTCATGACTATAAAATCTAGAATTGTTAAAAAAACAGACAAATCAAAATTAATCAAAGACTAAGGCATCAAGCAATGTGTGTGGGCGAAACGAAAATTGCATGCAAATTATAATAGCATCCGCCATTAATGCGAATCTATATTCTATTGTTAGTTGTTACCCTTTTTGGGCAAAAGTTATTTTTAATTTCAAGGGAACTATCATATTACTAATAATTTCTGAAATATTTTTAAATTGATAGGTACACTTCAAAATATACAATTTCTCTTGAAGGATTGAAGCTCTATACCTATCTGTAAATTGATATTTATTTTTTCTGTAACCTCTGGTTCGTAAACAATATTAATGGTAGGTAGATATAGAATTATTATTTATTTCTTTTTATTGTATTAAAGATGTAATTGCCAATTAATTTCTATACATCATTAAGTTTTTAAAGCATTTGAAAGATGTTCTGACCTATTCAGGCATAAAATCTGATTCTTACCAACAACACCATTATAAAGATGGTATCCAACAATATGGAAGAAGCATGCAAACATTTCACTATGTATTCACACAGTGTATTTCTTCGTCTCCGGCATGCAGCCTGCAAAATTAAAACAGGCGCTTACCGAAACTAGCTTTTTGTTCCAACCACCCGTGAAGAGCTTCGCCATTTTGACGTTTTTAAACGCGTCGTTTGTCGGCGGAATGCTGGAATATCTGCCATCTTTACCCCGATATGTATTCTACTTCTTCTATCGATTTAGCGGAATCGCATCGCATTCAGCGCGGCATTCGGAAATTTCTTTTGTCTCAATCATTTTGTCAGGTCGCCTAGTTATTTATGGTACTGAATTCAGATGAAATGCTTTAAATATTTTGAAGTTCGCGAATAGTGAGGCATTCTTCGAACGGGTTGAGTATTTATTTTTTTTCAATTAATTGTGTTTTATGTGCCAAGTTTGTTTGATTTGTGTTTCTTCCCTTTTTTTAGTTTGTTGGGCTTTTGATGTATGAAACGAAGCCAACTCACTTTTAAAATGGTCTCAATATTTCAATATTTAATACATAATATGAACAATACGTTCGCGATATAAATTTTTTACACGTCGGCAATAATAATTCCCGTAGATTACAATATAGTGGCCATACTACAGAATAGATTGTCGTATTTAATTTCGTTTTAATAATTAAATAATGTAAAATGTTCACTTTCTGAATCGACTAATTTTGTATCCAACATCCTGATTCCTGATGTCAAACACAACTAAAAAATGAGATTTTCCAACACAATTTTATCACTATTTAAACGCTCATTTTATCCCTTTTCAACCCATAAATCATACCTATAATACAAGGTTTGTTTAAATACTTTCCCTGCAATAATTACAAAAGACGCGGTTCTTTTGATCTTCAAACAATGACCACTAACAAATTGTTTAACAAAAACTTCGTTCATTCATGATGACCGCACAGGAAGTAAGTTTTAGCAGGTAAAGTCTGGCGCCATACACTATCTGTCAAAGAATTGACAGACAAATTGGTAATTGCGCTAATTCGGCCTTAATTAAAGGCTCGGTGAGTTTACACTTTTTAATTATGTATCGAAGAGATTGTTTGGTTTTTGTAATTTTATGGGGAGAAAATAAATAGTCTGTTTTTAGATGTTTTTCAGTGTGTTGTTATTTTCTTGCAGTATTTACCTTACTTCAGATGACCTACATAGGAAGACCATACTTATTTCTTTTAAACAAATGAAAAAATATTTGAAAAATATTCCAATTTTTAAAGTAATACGATAGGTAAGTAGGTACATTCCTGTGATATTTATTAATTTAATGTAAAAACTGGTCCTTTAAACAATTTGTGTGCTAAATGCTAATAGATAGGTCCTACCTAAATTACCTAAACCAAGTAAGAAGTAAGCATGTATGAATAATATAACAAGATTTTTTTGCCCAGCTTTTTTCCTCCCCATAATATTACCTTAACAGTTTCCTATCCTAAAAATCTTCTAAAAATAAGTCACCAACAAAAAATAACTCCAACGTGGTAACACCCCAGGGCGTTATTAATCCCAAATCACCACAAAATACATAGCATTAATGTTTCTTTGTTCTCTTATATTGATTCCTGTACCTGTTAATGTCGGTCTAATTGTCTGTCGGTCTGTCGGTGATTTCGGCAAATTACATATTATTTAACCGAGAGAATGTTGGCGCCTCTTTGGTAGACTAATCATTATTGGGTACAAATTACTGGATCGTGACTTTGAAAACAGAAAAGTGGGTTTGGAAAAAACTTTAATTAGGTACCTATGTGGTTCGCCTTTTGTAAAACAGTACAATTTTCAAATTTAACGCTTTGAATTGGGTTGGTCAGTTTGTATCCGGTATTCGGCCTAGGGTGGTTAAAAATTGATTCATAATTTTTGATAAAAAAAACACATATTTTAACAAAGATAAAAATCAGTTATGAAAGCTATTTAACCTTATAACTAGGTACACTATTATTATCTATTAATAACGTACAACTTACATGTATCTAAAATTAGTAACCCACTTATAAAAATCATTTCTAAAACGCAAAATGGACATAAATCATAGATATTTCTACTAGCTTATATAACTCGCTTAAAATATATTTCCTCTACAAACAATCGAATCCCAATTCCGCGTTATTCCTTCATAAGTCGAATTGTTATTGACAAGCGGATAAATGCATTCAATTCAAATGCAGTACGGCAGCCATCTTGGTTTGCGATGGGAGGGGCGACGGTGGCCCCGCCCACCGCTTACAGCTTTCAAGTTCAAGCAATTACTTCTAATTAATTGTTTTACGTTTGCAATACTTATTAGTCATATTCATTAACTAATATTGTAGTAGAGTGTATATAACTGGCGTTAGTGTCGAGGGAATAACAACTGATCTGTTAAAAAAATGTTGTAATTTTAGTGCTGTGTTGTTAATGTGTTGTTTAATGTCAGACGGTTTTCAGAATTATGTGTGGTTAAATAATAATAAATTGTAACGCATATTTTTGATGTTTTTATTTCTATAAAATCAGTTTATATAGATTATAGAAATTGTAGATAAAATCTGTAGGTGAGTTAAAATCTTACAAAACCAAATTGAAGAAAAGAAACATTGTTTTGAAAAAAAAAAAGGCTCTTTCTATACAACTAAGTAATGGCAGAGGGTGTCATATATATAAATAAATCTTTAATAATTATTATTATAAGACACTTATTTCTTTTTAAAATTTTATACATATCTAAGTTAGGTAGAGTTGTCAATTAAAGTGGAATTATTCAAAAAGCTGTACTTTAAAGCTGTACAAAAAATTAAGTACCTAGGTACAGTGAATAAACATTATATTAGCAACAAAAATAATACGTACATTGACAGGGAATATTCTGTCTGATTTTCCATTATTTAAGGAAATTGATAAGGATTGAGAGATTGCCTTGTAACGGAAATCTGAAGAAAACACTGTGATGACTCTATAGGACGTGGGTATTTAAATGTAAATAATCTTTATTTTAAACACAAAAGTAAATAGATATTGTGTGAAATTTGTCAATTTAGGTTACAAGGATGTTAAGGTAGCGATTGGTAGAGTTAAAACAGCATTTTTACTGCAGTTCCACACACGTCCACATACAAACAAAACAACACTTAGTACACATAAACCAAACAAAAGGAGCTGTTATTTTTCAAATATTTCCAACTAATAGACGATCACTTAAAACCAGGTGATGTAAATTCGGCGTAGCGCGGCGGCGGATCGCGTCGCGTCACCGACATGTCGGCAATAATTCAACATGTCGGCAAGATCAAAGCGGCCGACAGACGGCCCGCTGAAACGACTCGTTTCTCAGTTAGCTTAATGTAAACAGACCGGTACATCAAAGACGCCGAAGGGGGCTATTCGGTTCGCGGTCGATAGTTTTTCGCATGGCGTGTGGATGCTCTAATTTGCATAGTTCATTTTTTTGGGATTAATGTATATGATATAAATTTAGTTATATTCAAGACACTTTTCTAGTTTAATACAAGTGTACGACTTAAAGTTAGATAGTACCTAAGTCAAGGTTGGAAGTTATTTTTAAAATATAGTGTAATGCCTCATAAAGATAAGAAATGAGGGAGATTGCTCGTAAAAGCTGTTGATGGCTAAATACAGGTAAACATATTATGAGTGGTAAAACATGAGTAGTACAACATAAACCTGATATCTATACATTAATACTAGCTTGGATGAGTGTCGTGGATCTGGTACTATTAAATACACATCAATTTGTACCTTTATGGTATTTATAACTGTTGACTGTAACATAATATTATACAAATAACTTGTATTTGCACACTTATACCACGAAGACATTAAAATGTTGTACGTAGAACAAAAACACCTCATATTCGTATTTTTGTTCGGATATGCGGATAGCCGTTGCAACATTGACTTTCTCTTATAATAGGTATATCTATCCATTTTGAAGAAGGATTTTCCTTTTCAAAAAAGAAACAAAAAAAAATACTAATCCTGTTTATACATAAGTTGATGATTGTAGGAGGTAAAACGATATTTTATCGAAGCCTACCAAATAGCCCCAATCCATTTCAAAGCAGACGTTAACGGGCCTTCCGTTAATTTGTCAGGCTATATTTATTCACATATTAGCGGCGGTTATTCTAACAACCACCGAAAACTATCAATTATCAGGCGCCTACGTCGGGACCGCAAAGCCTTTTTAGTTTTACAGCCCTAATGATACCGTTGAAATTTAAGGAAGAATCTACAAGATCGGAAAGGCAATCAATTTTCAATATTATTCTATTCGATAGTTCATCAAAAATCGTTTTAATATAGCTTCTTACTATATAAGCGTAAATATACATTACACATATTGAAAACAAGATTTGTACCAAATATTTATTTAGAAAGCATTGAATTATGAGCATTGTTATTAAAAAACTACAGTATAAATCAATGCACATTTCTGTAGAAATATAAGTAGGTACTACGTTTTATTGTGATAGTGTAACATATGTATTTGCTACTAGCGGTCCGCCCCGGCTTCGCCCGTGGTACATGTTTACGTTTTCTCTACATAAGAACCATCCTCGTACTTCAAGGAATATAATAAAAAAAGAATTATCGAAATCGGTTCAGCCGTTTTCGAGTTATGCGCTTACCAACACATTTTGCGATTCATTTTTATATATAAGAAGATTATTGTTCAAGTCTGGCATGCCTATATCCAGATCAGACATGTAAATGATATATTTTATTAACCATACAAATAAAACGCTCTCGCATAAACCGCCTTAGTGTTACAGCGAATCATTGGGCTTTAATGCGGTGTTCCGGCTTTTTAATATATAAATTACTAGCGGTCCACCCCGGCTTCGCCCGTGGTACATGTTTACGTTTTCTCTACATAAGAACCATCCTCGTTCTTCAAGGAATATAATAAAAAAAGAATTATCGAAATCGGTTCAGCTGTTCTCGAGTTATGCGCTTACCAACACATTTTGCGATTCATTTTTATATATAAGATTAAATGATTTATAGATGCCGCCCTGTGTTTTGATTTCAATAATGATACAGGTTAAAATAATAGCTTTCGGAAATTATTTTTGTGTTCTTTTACAATTTCTTATGCTGTATATAATTAAGGTTGAAATTTAGCTTCTATTGGTAGTTACTTTAATTCTAGTAATAATATTGCACTCTGCTTAACTTTCTTGTGTAATTCAATTGATTTTCTTAAGGTGATCTGAAAGAGGAGCTTTCTCTTCTTAATTTAGCAAGCTGCTAAGTTTGACTTGAAATGGTATGATTTGAAAGGTAACATTGTTTGGTCTATTATTTTTTTTAAAATGCACTTTTCATAAAATTACAATTTACAACCAAGTGCTATATACATTTGAATAAGTAAAGAGTAATAGTGCTCTTTCATGATGTTATTTAAGCCTTCGACAGCAAGCTCAGGCATTCGTAAATAACAGATCCAGCTTTAAATATAGTGTTAATGTCTAAAAGGCTTAACTATAATTAAATTTTAGTAGGTTTGCAGTCGCAATCAGATAAGGGCTTCCGGAAGACAATCTCGGCCATTAATAACATTATCTTGAGATTGACCAGGTTCCCACTTTATTAATGTTCTCCGATCACGCGATTATTTGCTGTGTTTCGCTCATCCGATTTTGATTGGATTTTTACAACTTTTACTTTAACTTTAACTTTTATACTAACTGTTAAGGGCCGATTTTTCAATGCTTCAAACTTATCCGTCCAATAAAGTATTACACGATAATATTAAAATGTCACGTAAACTGTCAAATACGGGCAATTAGAATACGTTTTTAAAACGGTGGTTTTATACATTTTTCGACGAATAAGTTTTAACCAAGGATTGAAATAGCAGCCCTTAGTCTAGCCTATAATATGACAAATCAATTTACAGTTCAGTCAGATTTCCGTCTGCAAAGACAGATTGTTTTCTGAAAAAAGAGCAATTTAGAGAAGCAAGGAGTGTTTTTAATTTACAGAATGTATTCGTATCAGAAGCCTTGTTTGTATTGTGTTAATGTTAAAATTTAAAGGAAATGTGTTTAAGAAGGATCATTTAGAAATAATCACATTAAACCTATCCCTTCTTAAGCCTGCTTGTCAATTATGAAATAATATATTACTATTGATATCAAGATTCAAGCATATTAAAAAGAAAATCAAATGAACTTTGAAAGTGATATACCAAGGTTCATTCTTACAAACTGCTCTAAATATCGTTCCAATCAGTCAAAGATCAAAAGTATGCACCAATTGATCTGAAAACGTAAACCATGAGAAATTTATTGGTAAAACTCGTGTTAAATTGAAGCCAGACGCAATGATTTAACAAATCACTCAAACTACTGAGTCGTGACAGCAGTTAATGGTTAGCTGTTAGGCTCCAGTCGTAAAGTGAGCTATAGTTTACAAGAAATTGACATAAAGTTATTGTAAATGAAATATATTTCGTTATGCATGAATAAGGGACCGACAGGTGATCAGATAGGTACCGAGAAAGAGTTTTAGAAACTTGGTAATTATGACACAAATTTTTTCTATGTAACGTTTACTTGTACTTATTAAATAAAAAGTTATGGAATATGAACAAGTAAAGTAGGAATATGTTTAGTGTTGTCTATTGCAGTATCTATCCGCCGAGTCAAATCTGAAATGGTTATTAAATTAACCCCAAGTTTGTTTCAGCAATCACACAAAAACATAGCTTCCATCTAGTGTCGAATATCCCAAATATCCGACCGGAGCCGGACCAACTGCTATACATCAGGCGTCGAACGCAATAAAAACAAAAATATCGGCTCGAGATCAAAGTTGGTGCAATTAGGTGGTAACCGGAGAAGGCATCAAAGTGCCGTCCCTTCTTTTCGGTGAACGTATCGCGTCAAACCCTTTTAGGATGGTTTGTTTGATGCCTGTCACGCCACCCGCGGCGTGAGATCACAACGTGTTTCACTGTTAATTATATTTTTAAATAGTTTTGTAGTTAGTCTGTAGATGGCCTTTGTGGAGTGGCACGTGGGGTAAGATTGGTGACTGTGTACGCGTTGTTCTTTTTAGGCTAAAATTAAATTAAAGCATATGAACCGTAAAAGCACATTTTGTACAATGATTGGAATACTGTTTCCTTTTCAGTTTAGTTTCAATGATGGTGATCTTGAATTTAATTTATTTATGAAGCATATTATTTTTATTTATCGGACATCAATAATTTTTATTGAACTTTTCTCTTATAGAACTGATTTGGATTTTTTTCTACTTTTATCAGCAGAAATCTGTTTATCTCAGGTGATACAATTATTATTTTTTCGAGTTAAATTACATAATATATAAGTATTACAGCCCCTTTTGTTATGAAGAAAATTTGCAAATGAGATGTATTTATTCAGTTAAAATTTTAGCTAAATAAGGCTGAGCCGTTAGTGGCAGCCCTAAATGTCAATTAAGGAGCATAGCTAATTACTTTGAGTCTTGGACATTCGCTCTAGAGTACCAAGAATTATTTTTTACTATTTTTCTTCTATTGTATATTGTAATCTCAGTAGTAACGCTTGAAACGTTCCGGCTGTATAAAAGCAATTGAATCGTGATTCCGTGAAAAACATAGAAATCTAAATAACAAGACACTAGAAGTCGTAAGCGTGCGTGACCTTGTCGCCACTCAGGTGATTTGCACATCACCAGTGCATTCGTCACTGTTCAGTTGCTCTGGAGACGTATGAGTGTATACATGGTGTGTTTCAGCAATTCCCATTGCGGAAATTCTTCCACAAGTTGTAATTATACTTATAAACGAATAATATTTCATCGGAAAATTTTTTTTTTTTTGAAATAATGCCGTTTTTCCTTAAAATTATAGAATATTTACAAGTATTACGAGTGTCACCATAGTAATCGAAATAACAATGAATGACACAGTCGACCATTCTTATTATCACGTTTGTTCGTATTGGAGCAAAAAGTCTCATATACTTAGGGATGTTATTCTAAAATAAACCGTAAATTCGTGCGTTAGGATACATATTCAAAAGCTTAATTTAATAGATAAGTTAGTTTTCACTAAAATCAAGCTGTCCAATAAAAGGCATAGTTTACTTGTGTGTACTGTTTAGCTTTCGGTTTGAATGTGTTGATTTTGGCGACAGCGGTTTTCATACGAATTATGACATTGTAGCACTTCTATGTGTCTTGTTATTTAGATTTCTATGGTGAAAAAGCATTCGATGATGTGACGTCAACAAAAGTTCCGTTATATTATGATTAATTTTTAGAGGTATAAGTATAGAGAATAATAATGAATTAAGAGGTGTGCATGATTTTTTTAATGACAAAATATATCAAATAGATGGTTAATAATTCGCAATCATATTTCAGAGATAGATACCTATCAGCTGTAATTCAATGGCTAATATCCTTGTAGAGTATACCAGGAATTAGTATACCTACAGTTAAATAATATCTTTAAAATAAAATAAATTAAATGCCATAAATATAAAGGCTCCTGGTAATTCGGGTAATTTTTCATTTCCATGACTTCACTCGACATGACCTTCCCCAGAGAATTTCAACTCACCAGCGGCTTGCATGAAGTGACCCATTGTCATTGCAATCAGGTCGTCTGTCCATCTAGTTGGAGACAGTTTCCATCGTACATTGCCTCCAGGGAGTTTTTTGTCCCAGTGGCTATATGCATCAGAAATCCTACTACAGCCTTTTTGTCCTTGGATAAACCAGTATGATCATTATATTTTTTTTTACAAATTGGAGCATTGTGTATGCGGACAGTGTGCAGAAAAATAATTTTTATCTTGCTCATAGTCGCAGTTGTAGGTCGTAGTTGTAGGTTTGGTTAAGAAAGAAATATATAAAAAAGATGTGTGGCACTAGGGGTCTGCCGCGGTAAAGCTATTGCATAGCATGCCTTCAAGCCACACCTCCGTGTCCGTCGGAGTGGGGAGCGTGAGGTTTTTTCGTTACGGAATTTCTCGATTCGGTCCCCGCGCTCAAAGCCCGCGATAGAAGCTATGCAATAGCTTAAAATTTAAAAAAATCTTGATGGAATACCATCCAAGATTTTTTTTTTAATTTGATAATATTACCTACTAAGTAAAAAAATAACAAATAGAATTAGAAGCATAAAAAGTATGCAGTAGTCTCTTCCACTATCTCACTTATTCCAGCTTGTATCTTGCACCAGCTGTCAGATAATTAATAAATAAAATTAAATAGTTGGCAGCCCTAGTGATTGCGGCTTGTCAGCGGCGGCACGGAGGCAATTTCAAAGCGACGCCGACGCTTGTAAGTTGACGCGGTGAGAATTTAATTATCAGCGTCACCTAGCACGCTATATATACACAGTAATATTATTAAAAGTTTACAGAAGTATATATTTTAGTTTTTATCTTATAATGGAGTATGATGATTAAAACAATTTCATCTGAACAGTGTACATGTGATAAACTTCTCTTCATGTTCAAAAGTTTACACAACTTTATTCAAAGTTTTACTATGAAACTTTATCCCACATTATATTAGCTCAAATACCTATTTTTGAAAATGAAACGTAATGTAGTGTAAATTTTTGTCAATTTGATTAACGACAGATAAATTTCCTCACTACAAGAATCCATTTGTAATTTATCATTTTCGTGAGGTGTTCAATTTCATTGAATACCTTTAAGAAGTAAACAAGTAAATGCATCCTTTGTTTCAAACAATTTCCCCGACAAGCATCTTTAAACAACAGAACTGAATGAAATGTGAACATTCTAATTATGGTTAGGGAGCCAGGTGCAAATTGGGTTCATTATTTCCTCTCAAGAGATAATTCGTCAGAAGCATCAGAGTATAGTATTATAAAGCCTCGTGAACGTCAGCTGGCGCTCGGTTGGGGGGGTGAGCGGTTGTAGCCTCCCACGCACGTAGGAAAAAAAATACATTCATTCATTCATTTCCTCTCAGCTAAAAATTTGTCAAATTGTAGCTAACCCAATATCTCAACGAAAAAAAATAATCAGCTGGTTACAACATGGTGTATTATACGTCAGCTGGTGTCTCGAACATGAAAGTTAAATTTAAAGAAAAATTTATTTTCCGTGATTTCCTCTCAAACAAAAATTTTCCTGATGATAGCTTGTATGTAACTGTGGATAAATATATAGGTCAGCTGGCTGTATCTTGGTGGAAAAACCGTCAGCTGATACGGGAGGCTACAACCGCTCTTCCCCCCAACCGAGCTCCAGCTGACGTTCACGAGGCTTCATAATACTATACTTTGATGCATTTTACTAATTACCGCTTGAGAGGAACTTGGTCATAAAATCTGTTCCTGGCTCCCGTACCATTACAATCATTACGTATAAACCGTGTCAAAAAAGATGGCGCACAAGAAACGCACAAGCAGGGAGCGATGTTAAAAATGGCATTAAAAATAATGGCATTTATTATCCGTGAGTGGCATGCCGACGTCTCACCGAAAGAAGTTAATTACGAGACATGCCATGCCATTGCCTTTTGTGTCATTAAGGACATAACTACACTGCTTTAAGATAACTGTGTTATAATTTTAGTGGAATATAGGAATTGTTATAAGCAAAACCTGGAGAATAACCTGGCACGTCGAGAATTTCCATAAGGTTGTAGATGCAGTTATGCAATATAATCTTTAATTTTATGTACCTGAATCTCTGACTTTAATTTTAAATACAATAAAGATCACATTTCTAAAAAAAATATCGCGCGGTTATCCTTGATATAGTTGCAAGTTGTAACCGGTAAATTAAAAGTAAAAAATACTATATCATAACTGAAATCATTCAATAATTTTACTTTAAATTAATAAGCTTAATTACAAGCATTAATTAACGTGACATTAAATGAAATACCATAATCAAAAGCGTTTCATTCCTCTGTGTAATTAGCGAATAATTAAGAATGCCTTGGGATTCAAAGTGGTGCAAGTTATACATATTCTTCGTATATTAAACGGATTCATTTGTCATTCGACGTCGATATAAAATTGCTGTAATTATCATCGCAATGCGGTACGCTCGGTGTGTTATTTTAACAATTAGCTGTGACGATTCCTGGGATTCTTTATATGGTATCTGTAACTGATTGTACATGCGTTGAAATTTTGTTTAATAAGACGAGCTTTTAGGCTCTATATTATGCTAATTATAAGAAGATACTAAGTAGGTATTCCTCAGTTTACTACTGGAAATAATCCTGTCCCAGAGCTGACTTTTGTTTCTATTTTTAATCAGTCAGCAATTTGTATGATATTGCAGTGTTTTTACTACATTTATAAGTCGCATTTTACATTTCGTCTCCATCGATAGTTATTTGCTTACAGAAAATATTTCTTGTTCTTTTTGTTTTTGTTAGTTTTTATAGTCTATACTAAAAATAACTTTGACATCAATCTGTAATTTGTATTTTTAGTTGAAAGCTACATTATTCCTGAGTGACATGAGTTTTTTGTTTATATCCCGAGTCAGCCAGAGTGGAACGAGGGCGACTCATAAATATATGTATTTTTCTAGAAATAAATGTTTTTTCTTTTTTTCTTTCTTTCAAATAAAAGATCATTTTAGTATGAATTTAAATGACGAGACTGTGTATCGTAGTGCTGTAGAACTTTTAACAGCTGCGATCTCATAGCTTTTACGACTAGAACATAATCGTTAAACTTTACTTCTGATAATTCAATTCTAATTGTAATGACATGCCTTATAGCGCGCATTTTTATTATGTCTGCCATTTACACCGGAGTTATGCACATTTTTTAAAACAAATAAGGCGATAATATGCAATTTAAAATTAATTACTTCGTTCTTAAAGTGTGGGTGCACACTTGTGGGCTATTTTATAAGTTTAAAGCGGATATTTATGGAGATTTTTTTGTGATGATTTATTATAATATATCAATAAAGCTTTGGTAATGCAGAGGTAACTCTACCTGTATAAATTAATAGAACAGGAGTTAAATTAATTATTTTTGGTTTAATTCAATGTCATGAGCACATTATTACTAAAAAGATAGTTGACCGTTAGATGTGCTATTTTTTGTAATTTTATTTTTAAGAAAATAGAGCTTATTTTTTGCCTTCTCTACTACTTTGTCAATTGTAGAACTTATTAAATTATTGTAGTTAGAAGTCCGACATAAACCAGGGTCCTTCTCATCTTAAGAATAATAATTATTTGGGCGTCTAACATTACCTATAGTTACGTCTCTGTTTTAATGTTAGTTTTATTTATTTATTTTTATTAAGAATTTCCAACAAAGAAAACATAATTTAAAAACTCTTAATACTAAAATTGCTTATCGTATAATAACAATATATGTTTCTTTACTTATAGGAAATTACAACAATCGTATATTTAAACGGATAACAATAGTTAGTTTAATGAAAAAATGAAAAAAATGAATTACAATTTCTGATGCAGGAATGTTTGCAATTAAGTATACACCAAAAAAAGTTAAATAATAATTTAAATGCTGCATCCAAAGTAGATCCAAAACAAAATTTGCAATAATATCGTTTTTACTAATATTGCTTATTAAAAAACTAATGATTTTTATCGATAAACTAAAAAGACTTGGAAACAGAGGCTCTATATTTGGCCCCCATACGTTATAGTTACGTGTCGTTTATAAAGAACTATTTATCGATAAACCATATTTAATGATCACTGACGGATTCTCGCACGAGTACACGGTCGCTAGAAAATGTCGGCGTTCCCACGTCAAGTATTTTGATTGATTTGATTACTGTAATTGTGTTTTCTTGTGTTAAACGCGATGTTATTCTTGTTGAAAATTTCTGACTTTTAAGGGGTTTAAAACACGTACACTATGAATATCTATAGGTACTTAATATTACAAAGCTAAAGAGTTTGTTTGTTAGTTTGTTTGAACGTGCTAATCTCAACTACAACGGAACTACTGTTCCGATTTGAAAAATTCTTTTGGTGTTAGATATTCTCATTCATCGAGGAAGGCTATAGGATATATTTATATATCATCACTCTAAGATCAACAGCTAAGACGCGCGGGTGAAACCGCGGAGCGCAGCTAGTAATAAATAATATGATGCAGTTACCATGAAAGGACTAAGTATGCTAGTGACCAAGCTCGCAATAGTGTATGTAGAGACGAGTGTTATACTTATTTTACCTGTGTTTTCCAGCATCTCTTTTAAATAGTTTAAAATTAATCTATCTAATGTCATTGAAGGTAGATATTCAATTTGTAATTACATTTTTATTAATCCTAAGTAAGTATGTAGTAATTATAATTTACACAAAGTAGCGGTTATATGATTACTATTAGAAGAACATACAAAGTAGGAATATTGTTTTTTCCATGGTATCAGGGTACTGAATATGTATGTCGGAGACGGTCAATAGCGCGGATGTAAAACGACTCTAAGCACGAGTTCCGGGAGGTGGCAGCACAGTGAAGTTGGCGGCTTACTTCATGCTTGTACCGGGTCGAGCCCGTGAAGGCTCGCCCTCGGGACGGCACTTCACATTCGAACATCGAAGAGTTCGGATCTTCCACTACTAGGAACTGTTAACCTTTTCTTTGCTAGTGTTTAATTTAAATGTGTAACGTAACGGTTATTAAAGTGATTGTATTGTATGGTAATACTGACATGATTAAAAAGAGCAACTATGGAGTTTCTTGCCGGTTCTTCTCTGTAGATACTGCTTTCCGAACCGGTGGTAAATAAAGAAATGATTGAGTTTGAGGTGTTTCTTTGCTCGATTACCCAACGCAACGCCCACAGCATGAAAATAGATTCACAATCTACATCTTGCTCCGACATCAGAATTGGGATCAAATCGAGCAAATGAGAAAACACGTGGCGATAACCTCGATACGATATACGATAACCTGATTAAAAGTCAAAGCGCCGCAACCACGTGGCACTTCGATCCAGTTTCAACGGGAACAGCAAGAAGTCGGAAGCCGTATCATCGAGAGCAGCGCCGTGTCATGTCGTGCACCGTGCCATCGCGTCGAGCATCCGGCTTCGAGCATCATGCGTCGAGCGTCGAGCATCATGCGTCGAGCGTCATGCGTTGCGCCATGTGGTGCATTACGCATCCATACTGAGCGCCGCGGCACCAAGCTGGGCTCCGCGACACCACGCCAGGTGTTGCACATCCACGCCAGGCACTGCAATACCACGCCGGGCGTCGCGCTACCATCACTACCATCAGCA